>NC_036860.1:77128537-77134280 GCF_002910315.2 Salvelinus sp. IW2-2015
GTCTCAGAAGATCTGCAGGTGAAGAAGCCAGATGTGGACGTCCTGGGCTAGCATGGTTACAGGCCAGTTGGATGTACTGTCAAATTCTCTACACTGACGGCTTATAGTAGAGAAATTAACATTAAATTAATCTGGCAACAGATCTGGAGGATTTACTGTAGTCAGCATGCCAATTCATGCTCCCTCAACTTGCGACATCTGTGGCATTGTGAGAAAACATCCGTGACAAAACTGCACATTTTAGTGGCCTTTTATTTCTGCTCATGAATAATGGGACCAGCACTTTACATATACATTTTTGTTCAGTGTATATATTAGTTTTCTATGGCATGATGCTCTGGCCATAAACTTAGAGAGCGAGTGGGTTCAGCACAAAGGGTACCACTTCAAGGCAAATAATTGATTACCAAGCCAATGCATCGTCAGCCAGAATGTATTCTGGGTCTTTTTCTTCATGACTGTTATTGGGTCATTTATACAATCTTTAGCTGTCCTTCTCTCAAAGTTACAGCCTCTGGCACCAGTTCAATGTTTCCGAGGTAACCTATGTTTTCCAATTCCTCAAACGTTTCCCATTTAAAAGCGATTTTGATTATGTATGTGGTCATTTCGAGGGCCTTGTGGTTAAAGAGGATGTGTGATGCTCTCAAGGCATTGATTGTCTGTCCTGTTAAAGATACTGTACTTTATCGTTGCCCTGCAGCAAGAAAATGGGACTCGGGAGTGATTCATTTAACCTGTTATCCATTTATCACGTGTCCTCTGACTCCTCTCCTCACTCTGATTTAGCTCCACTCTTTTCACCCACTGAAGCTGCTGAATTGGACACGTTGTTGGACCTGAATGCATACGTGTGTACTGTAGCATAGCTTATGTTTTGGAGAAGGTTGTGACTTAGCAAAGCTTTGGTCTCAAGGGAGGAATTTAATACCAACTTAACGATACAGTGAAACTAATAGTAAACCTCTTATTTCTGTCACGATGATGGGATTCATGATTGTTTTAAGAATGTCATTAGTATGCACTGTGAATACGTCTCTGGATTAGGCCCATGGTTTTACACCTTCAMGTACKAGGTATCTRCGAATCATRCTATGATTCCTTCTCTYCACCTTAAAGCCCCCTTATAAGCATGAACAACAGATCCTCATTCATGTTAATGACGTGTCACTAACAAAACAAAACCCTCAAGTGTAAGAATATTTCTTTTTTTATGAGACAGCTTATGAGGAGACTGAGATTGTCTTAAGATATGTTTGAAACTCGTAACAAGTCCTCCAGGGTTTTTTGTTTTCAGTCAAATGGTTTCGATAATGACACTGATGTAGTACAGTATGATACGTTTTTAGACAGCCATTATATTCATGTTCTTGTCACTCTGAAACCATATCACAACATCGAACCACATTATTCACATTTTTCACAGGATTCTCACCTATTGACAACTCATATATTTTAATAAGCAATTAGTACTACTGAGCTTTTCCTTTTTTTCTAGTGCCAACCAGTATGCAGTTATCCTTCAAATATAACTGCATTATAGCAAACTGTCTTACAAAACTGACAGTGCATGTTAGTCACCTTTTTCTTGACTTTTACATTAGCCTGCATTTGCCGGATTTAATGACTTTCCACCACTATCAGATCCTTTCTTGTCTTCTAAAATACCAGATATTGATACCTGCGTAGTTATGTCRCCCGTTCAGCCACTTCCATCTCCATTCTTTTCTCATGGCCCTTCTCTTTCATACTCATTACTCACCCTAGACAAGGGGCCAGGTGGCCAGGCTCCCCTGCCTGCCTCTCCCCTCACCCATGATGCCCTATGGGGGAGTGCAGGGTGATGATGGTGGTGGATGAGGGGTGCAGAGCAGTGTGGGGAATGTGTTGCAGCCCTGTGCCCTGCTCACTGCCTGTGGCCTTGTCAGTGTCACTCAGCTGAGCCCCCCTGTCCAACCAAGCTCACTACACACTTGTTGTCTTCCCCCACTGAGGACATGACTTACATAGTGGACATAGTAGTCCATATGTGTAGCCCTCTTGTACCTCCATCTCCTGTCCCGGTTGTGATCCCATCACTCTGCTTGTAGCTGTTCCATCCATGGTCCCACTTCGCTGGAGCCATTAGAAACTATTTGTGTAGCCCTGTTTCCAGACCCATTTGCATTTCCCATTTGTGTTCCTGTTTATTATTCCACCTACTCTATACTCGGTTCACGACCCATCTTTTAATGTCACAGTTCTTTTGCCTGATGACCTCATAGGCTCTTAGTTGAATGACTATATCGCTCACATACTGCACCCAGTCTCTATGAACTCCCGTAGGTGCTCACACGCTCGTTTGTTGAAACCCATCTCCATTGGGTGAGTTATGTGAATAGATAAAGCTTGCTGCCTTGTTACCTTGTCCCCATCCTCTCTAGCAGCACACTGTGAAGAGGAAGAGGGGGATCATTATCTGCACTCGACAGCAGACCGGGAGAAGGGTTAAGAGCCGGCACTTTAATTGATATTGAGTGGAGAGGAATGGACGGAAAGGCACCTAGCTCGGTAAACGAGTATTAATCACCCCGCTTCTGTCTCCACAGGGATGGATGGATAGGTGAAGAGCCTCTGAGGCGATATTTATTACCCTTACAGCCATGGCATATAGATCCTACTGTATGCTGGGAATGGAGAAATCATGCATTCTGAGAACACTGTCCTCCCACTATCACATTTGTTTTTCTAGACATGGTGAACTACACCACCACCCCAGACAGCTTTGTGTAACCTCCGGCTCAATTGGAAAAGAGGCTGTGAAATGACCTAGGGCTGTTACTCTCTCTGGAGAAATGAATAGCTGAAACCACAGGCCCCAGCCCACAGGGATCTGTGGATCCCTATCCAGTCCATCCCACTGTCTTGGTTTAGGGAGTAACCAGCCCACAGGGATCTGTGGATCCCTATCCANCCCACTGTCTTGGTTTAGGGAGTAACCAGCCCACAGGGATCTGTGGATCCCTATCCAGTCCATCCCACTGTCTTGGTTTAGGGAGTAACCAGGGAGCGTTACAGCTACCTATTGCCATTTCAAGCAGAGAGAGAGGGTAGTATTTGTTTTTGAAGGTCAAGGAGGGAACTCTACTAGTGGCTGATTGAGCGGAACCTAAGAGTTTGCCCAGAGAAGCTAATGTAGAGTGCATCTCACGGTGAATGTTGAAATATGGCTGGGCATTCATGAACTTTCCAACATCAGCACAGTTCAGAAGTTCTGAAAATTGCATTAAAGGAAAACTCCAGATTGGAATGCATCATTCCTCTTCTTGTCACAACGGACATTACTTCTAGTCAACACTGACCACGGAGTTGTTCAGATAGAAAATATGTCTTCAATCAAATGTATTTATAAAGCCCTTTTGACATCAGCCAATGTCACAAAGTGCTGTACAGAAACCCAGCCAAAACCCCAAACAGCAAGCAATGCAGGTGTAGAAGTCTTAGTTTGACACTTGTCTTTAAGAAACAAAACATAAACAGAGCTCAGATCCTAGGTCCGCTTTACTCACATCTCTGTTGAGTTTTGATATATAGAGAAATACATGTGGGGAGCTTTTTTCCCCATTTGTTTTTGGGCACCTCTCCTTGATCCTGTTTAGCATTGGTGTTTTGTGTTTCATTTTGTAATGAGAACTTAGTTTTGATAGTGAACACAATTTCTAGGAGGTGAATAGGTGAAAACTTGTAGGATGTTTTCTGCAGTGGTGTTGCCCGGGGTCAGTTGAAGCTCAATACCCTGATAACTAAGCCCTTAATCATGACTGTTGACTTCCGTCCCCCGCTCACCTCACCGTGTTGTCGTCGTCGCCTCCATTTCCTTGTCTGAGAGGGAGGTGAGGGAGGAATGAGAATGTAAGACACAGTGCTTCTAGAAGGTAGTTTTAACCGCAGTCTGGTGTTGTAGTTTACGCTCTTTCTCAGGGTTTCGTCATTGATCGGCAGGAATACTAGAGGTCAAATGCACAACTTGCTTTGAACATTTTACGTTTGTCTCATTTGAACAAAAATGTCAGACCTGAACAGGATTTGATATTGAAGATAGAAGCAGACGAGAATTTGCTTTATTCATATCTTGTCTGCCTTGTACGTCCATTGCATCATGAACCAAGCTTTCTATGCTCAATAAATTATTTGAAATGGTCAGAAGAAAAAATACATTTATATTCTGCACTCACTGAATGTTTAATTACTGTTGGATGTGTGTTTTAGCTAACCTGGTGCAACCTCCCACTGAATTTACATAAACATTTGACTTCTATTAGTTTGTTATACATTTTTTTTTAAATGTCAGCAGTAGCACAGAAGAGGTTTTTGGTTTTAAACGTTTGCGGTTGAGAAGTTGAAGGGAAGAAAAAAAAAAATGACCTCAAGCCGATGTGTTTTCGAGATCCCAGCGTTTGGAGCGTGGCTTAGCTCAGCCTTATGGTAAAGAAGGTAGGTGCATTTTGTTTCTTATCTTTGGCCTAATGTGCAATTTGCAGCGGCACGGCTGAGTGATTGGACTAATTGATGTTTTCTTGCACACTGTAGATAATGTCATGGAGTTGAACTCTGCTCTGCCCTGTGGAGCTGCTGTATGGGGTGCTAAATGGCAGCCCTGCTGCGGTACTGCACACCCTGATCGCAGGGCTTGTCTCAAAGTAGCCAGGCTAGTAGGCCATTATCACCAGCTATCACACAGGCCGTGGCATTTCTGTCCCCCTGCTTCTGATAACCAAGACTGACATTATAGGATATCACCCAAAACATCTGAAGTAAAAGATTCTGCAAACCTAGAAATTGGGCAAACTGCCAGAGCTGCTCATTACCACTAAGACTCAACCAAGTGGTCTCATCTAGCACCTCGTTTAAAGGGCAACTCCACCACTTTTCAAACTCATTTTCATTATCTCCAGCACAATACGAGTGTTTACATGTGTGAAAACTGTGCATTTCAATGTTTTATAGAAATAAAGAACGTAAAAATGTTTTAAACACTATGAGATTCGTGGTGATGTGGGGAGCAAGAAAAGACCCTCCCTCTGGCTAGACACTTGTTTTTTACATTTAATCCTACCCTGTGATGAGAGAATGTCATTTCTTATTGTTTTAACCACAGATCATAGAAGCAATGTTTTCACAAATTATGTAAACACTGGTTTGGTGCTGGAGGTAATGAATGTGAGGTTGAAAAGTGGTGGAATTGCCCTTTAATTAATGATTGGATGATTGCTGCAAAGGAGGGCTGCTGGAGTTGGACTTGGATTTTAATCTATTAGGGAATGGAAGTAGCAAGAGGCCAGTTTGTATACCAGTAGAGAGTAATGTTCCTATCTACTCAGTGCCTTAAGTAAGAACAAATGAGGCTTAGTTTTAATGGCACATAAAGCATGGATAGTTGGGATCAGAAATTCTCTGTCACTGCAACTTCTCTGCATAGGAGAGAGATCCTGCATTCCAACTCTCTGCCATAGGAGAGAGATTCTCTGGTCACTCCAATTCTCTGCCATAGGAGAGAGATTCTCTGTCCTCCAACTTCTCTGCCCATAGGAGAGAAATTCTCTGTCACTCCAACTTTAGGGGACAGAACTTTACAGTAGAAGGGTCGACCTGTTTTTTTACAGATCGTTGTTTTACCTTTGAAACCTCACTTGTTTCTATCAAAGATGTTGTGTTCTGTCAAGCAGCTGCAGTAATTATTTAAAGTTGTGACTGGCTATGGCTT
>NC_036860.1:77135684-77169096 GCF_002910315.2 Salvelinus sp. IW2-2015
TCCCGATCTATAACCCAGAAGGTAGCACCAGTTATTTGGCTGGGTTCCATTCAGCCGCTCCAGTATACCTGCTCAAAATGGAGCCGTGTCAAAGATTGCTGCCAGTGTCATTCCACTCTAATACCATGTGATGCATCCTGACCTGAAAGTCATGGTTAAAAAAAGATCTTTCCCCCAAACTCTCCCTGCCCTTCACACTGTTTGATCAACCTGTGTTGATACCCGCGGAGCCGCTATGCCTTTTTGCCATTCACTATCAATTTGAGGCGCGATGCCGAGCCTCCTTGTCCCAACCTTAGCCTGTGCCGCCGTACGGTGGGAAAAGAGCAAAGTTCTCTATCAGCTTTTTAAAGCGTGGCCCTTCCCTCATAAAGGAGCCAGTCACTGACCGTGTCACCAGGGGTTTTACAGTTCAAACCCTGCCGAGAGGAGCACACTGGGCTGCGGCATCAGAGGTAGGTATATCAAGATGAAGAAGACTGTAACATAAATACCAGTGCCATTTTCCTCCAGGCTTCCATGGGCCTCACCGAGGGGATAGGAGGTGAGTGTGATGAATCACTGTGCTTGTTGCACCTCAACAAACTCACATTTCAGCCTTGCTGGCAGAGAAAAGACGTGTTGCTCCGGTGAAGGTTAAGCATCTGTACACTAGGTGTGCGTGGCGTCCCATCCTATAAGACTCTTAATTAAACGCCCTCCTCCCATGTTCCTTCCTTGATAGCCTGTTACCGTTAATGTCAGGGAGTAGAGGAGAAGCGGCTCCCGCTGTCCGTCCTCTGTTATGACCAGCGGGACGGCTCCTTTTGATGGCTGTTTCACACACAGCGGATGTACATTACTTCTCGGGGGGAGAGAGGGAGAGTACAGCAGGCAGACTGTCATACAGCACATTGTGTTGGATGCCTGAAGTGAGAGGGACAGCTGATAACTATCCCCACTGACAGTCTCTCATGTCCAGTCAAATGAAGATACAAATACAAAGTCACTACAATACATACTGTATTCTCAGAGTTGCGTCCCAATGTGGCCCATGTTAGCACATTGAGTGTTGACCTCATCTGCATAGTTTTTCCATATGCTTTGACGTGATGTCTTTGGGGATTATACTTGTTGTGAAGGTGTTATTTGCTCTTATTTGCCGATGTCCTTGAGTGCTGGTCCACTGCCCACTGTCCCATTCTCTACATAGACTGTGTTAAAACAGGATTCTGCTCTGGCTGCTATCTTCCTAGTCATGGGGCCCAATGTTGACACTGAGGATGACTAGTATCCATTAAAATCTTGACTATCTGAGCTTTAAATCCTCACAGGTCTGGGGCTTTGGCACTGCTGAAAGGGACATCTTAATTTCTCAGTGGTTTCACGCTCCAAACTTAAAGTCTCACAAGGAAACTTCTGTTTTTAAGAGGATCCTGTCTATTTAAAATGAGTAGTAATCACATTAGTCATTCAAATTAAAATGTTTGCCTGTTAACAACTCTTGTCTTATTTCTGCCTGTCTCTCCATAATAAATCAAAGTTTATTTGTCACGTGTGCCGAAATACAACAGGTGTAGACCTTACAGTGAAATGGTTACTTTTACAGGCTCTAACCAATAGTGGGAAAAAAAAAAGTGTTGTGCGTGTGTAGAGAGTGGTAAAGAAATAAAACAACAGTAAAAGACATTTTGAAAATAAAGAGTAGCAAGGTATTTCAGACACCGGTTAGTCAGCTTTTGAGGTAGTAAGTACATGTAGGTATGGTTAAAGTGACTATGCATATATGATGAACAGAAGTAGTGCAGTAGCGTAAAAAGAGGGTTGGCGGGTGTGGGATATAATGCAGATAGCCCGGTTAGCCAATGTGCGGAGCACTGGTTGGTCGCGCAATTGAGGTAGTATGTCCATGAATGTATAGTTAAAGTGACTATTGCATATACGATAACAGAGAGAGTAGCAGCAGAGTAAAAAGAGGGGTTGGGGGGGGGGACACCATGCAAATAGTCCGGGTAAGCATTTGGTTACCTGTTCAGGAGTCTTATGGCTTGGGGTAAAAACTGTTGAGAAGCCTTTTTGTCCTGGCTTCGGCAGTCCGGTGCCGCTTGCCATGCAGTACGTAGGAGAACAGTCTATGATGATGAGTTTGGCTGGGGTCTTTGAACATTTTTTAGGGCCTTCTTGACACCGCTGGTGTAGAGGTCCTAGATGGCAAGGCAACTTTGCCCCAGCCGTACGCACTACCCTCTTGAAGTGCCTTGCGGTCGGGGGCGAGAAATTGCCGTAAGAGGTAGTGATGCAACCGTCAGGTGCTCTCGATGTTGCAGGGGTAGAACCCCTGAAATTCAGGACCCATGCCAATCCCACTACTTGTTAGCTATCCTACTACCTCTGTCATTGGTCATTTTTCCCCATCCCCTCTCTCGGAACATTTTGTCCTTGTAATTGGAATGACTTCATTTATCCCCCTGACATACATTAAAGTGCCACGGCAGAAGCACACAGTACCTGATTAATAGGGGCAGATTAAAACTCCACGTTCCCAGCCCTTCCCCTTGCTAGCTCTGGAATAATCACCTGTGCCCTGAAGAGTATAAAAAACTAAAACAGTGGAGGATTGGAGCAGAGGACTACACTCCTGTCCCGACCTCACCTGATGCTAGTGAGAGACCTTGGAGGAGGATGAAGGCGCCGGTGGCACCCCTCTCCCCCGTCTCCTCCCTATACCCCCTCCCACCGCCCCAGTAGCTGCAGATTAATTGGTAATCCGCTGGCCCCTCACTCAGGCCCTATCTAAAGAGCCAATCCATCCTCCCCCCCTGACACTGATGGGTTGCCTCTCCTGGCAATTGGGCCCAGATGGATGCTGAGATATTGCCGGCAAGTACAAGAGAGCTTTGGCTCTACTCTAACCTGCATAGCTACACAGGGCTGTGTGGGTGTGTTTTGAAGTGGGATACTAGTGGTATGGTGTAGTGGGGTCAGTAGTGAAGCAATGTGCGTTCTGAACGTCACCCCGTGTGAGTGTGATGAAAGCTGAGGAGTGGGCCYTGGAGTGCGTCTGTGACTGATTCCCAGTTTAATGGCCTGATTGGGWWMGGGAAGGTGAGGAGATGGGGGGAGCAGCCAGGACTCTGAGCCTTTAACAAGACTGGCATCCATGCTTAAAGCTTTCATTTAGTAACGCCCAGCCCAACAGCCAGAGAGGCAGTCGCACCAATCGATTTGGGGATGGCCTTTGCGCAAACAGTATGAGGTGGAGACGCTGATGCCTTTTTGTACCACCCAGCCTCCAACCTCTGCTGACTTTGGGTTGGATGAACTGAGAGTCAGAGAGCCTTCACATACTCTATATAATCCATAGCATAGCATTCCTATAGGCTGTAGTCTTTGCCTGCGGGARAGTTTCTGGATCAYGRAYCTGGAAGGCAATATCTTACTAAGTGGTTTCAGTATTATCCTCATGAGGCATAAAGCCTCCTGCCCTTTGATGGGGGGAGTTTAGTTCATAACTAGATGGACTGCATATTGTTTCTGCAGTCAGCTGACTGATGCTGGCTTGTGTTTCTACCTGGATGGCCATGCTCGGGCATTAGCAGCATGGAGGACAGAGGAGGAAGCTGACTTATGTGTCCGTCCTYGCCAGCTCAGCACTCTTCCCACAGCCCATTAGGGCCTAAARYATCTTGCCTTGTCAACATTAATCGCTTTCAGATTAGCAATGGTAGAAGGCTTGCCCTTTAAAAGGTATTTTTTAAAACAGTGGTGCTATAATGAAAGGTAGGGTGGATTAGGGGAGGGCTACATAAAGGGATCATTCCAGAAGTTTGGCCCTAATCTGACCTCTGGGATGTTGCAATATCTGGACCCATCAAAAGCATTCAGGGATTAAGCAGTGTGTAGCTTTGCCTAGTTGGCATGCACCGGATCACAATTTGGCATCAGAAATATGCAATAATGTGAACCCGGTGACCCGAAGTCGAATGTCATAAAAATGTATATTTATTATCTGTATCCTTAAATGCCTCGTCATGTCAGTTCTTTACTCGGCTAACCCTATTACAGTTGTCATGAGATGATGTAGGTGTATCATAGATTTGGCCAATATTTAGCTTACAATTTAATTCACTTTTTACATTAAATATGATACTTTACTCTGAGAATTTTTGTGTTTTAGTTTGCATACAACTAAGTAAAATATGGGTTTGATTTTGTCTACATTGTCAAATTAAAGGAAATTTGAGCTTTATTTTACCGTAAAAGCTTCCCTTTCAACTCTCCTAGTAGATAGCCTCAAGGGAGCCTTGATTTAATCTGCATGAGGCTATAACAGTCCCTCTGTGGGAGCTGATGTTACCTTTTGAAATGTCGTACACACACACTACTTGTTTGTTTTGGTGTTGTCACATCACTTAACTCCAGTACCCGCTGTTTTTCTGTGTGTCTTTCAGCGTTCACCATGATGATTATCCTGGCTCTGATCCGTATTGGTAAAGGCCGGGGCGAAGGCCACCCCCGTATYGCCCAGATCTCTGGYGTGCCAAACCTGTTTGGAGTGTGTGTCTACTCCTTCATGTGCCAGCACTCCCTGCCCTCCCTGGTGACGCCCATCTCTGATAAGAGGCGTGTGGGTACCCTGGTGGTGTGTGACTATGTCCTCATCCTTGGCTTCTACGGCCTGCTCTCCTTCACAGCCATCTTCTGCTTRGACAGCTCCCTGCTGCACGACATGTACACCCTCAACTTCACTGACAACTGTGACGTGCTGGACATCCCCGCTTTGCGCTACTTCCTGGGCCTCTTCCCCGTCTTCACCATCAGCACCAACTTCCCCATCATCGCAGTCACGCTGCGCAACAACTGGAAGACCCTCTTCCACCGRGACGGGGGCACCTACCCCTGGGTGGTTGACCGCATCGTCTTCCCCCTCATCACCCTGGTGCCGCCCATCATCGTGGCCTTCTGCACCCACAACCTGGAGTCCCTGGTGGGCATCACGGGCGCCTACGCTGGCACGGGCATCCAGTACGTCATCCCCGCCCTGCTGGTGTACTATGGCCGGCGCCACCTGGTGCCTATGCTGGGCACGGACGAGGTCAACAAGCACCYGTCCCCGTTCCGCCACACCTTCTGGGTGTGGTTCGTAGTGGTGTGGGCTACCTTCTGCCTCATGTTTGTCACAGCCAACATCATCCTGGAGGACACCAAGAAATGAGAACACTGACTGACTGTGAAAGACCGGTTTCTCTGTGTGGGTGTCTTGTATTTCTACATTCTCTCTACCTGAGGCCTTCCAGAACTTGGTACAGGTCGGACGGTGTGCCTTTTTATGCTGCTCTTGTAGCATGGGGAACCCTTTTAATTACAGTGGTAATCAGCAGTTGAAACAATTATAAAGTGTCCTCCCCGCCCCTGTTTCAGTAAAAAGCTTGAAGATGGGACTGGAGAAATGTAACCATTATCAAATTCATAGACCAAGCTATGCATGCAAGGACTAGCTTTCCATGATATCAAAATGATAGTTTTAACAATGTTTTATAGCTATATAGTGTTTATTTACATTTACTTTGTTTACAAACAGTCCCTGTTTCGGTAAAAAGCTTGAGGTTGGGGCTGGAGATGTAAACCATTATCAAATTCATAGACCGAGCTATGCATGCAAGGACTAGCCTTCCATGATATCACAATTATCATTTTAACCATGTTTTGAGGCTATATAGTGTTTATTTACATTTAATTTGTTTACAACATTGGAGTAAAACAAGCTTATATTATAGGTACTGATCAGTTGTGAGAGTTGAACTAAGCGGATGAGGCATTTCTAAGTTATATTCTTCAAGAATCAATGGGCACATACATTTATTAATTATATCAACTGCAGATCACCCCTTTTAAGAGTAATCTATACCATTTGTMGAAAGGGACCAAATATCTAGTGATTGTATGAAAGCTGCTACTGTATGTAGGAACGCAAGGAAGAGGACCTTGTTCACTCTGTTCCAGTGTCCCTCTGTAGAAAAATACAAGCTGAACAATCAAAGACTGTATTAGCAAGGCATTGCACTACACAACAGCACTGTTTTTAAGCATATACAAAGAGCTGGTCAACTTGTTTCCAAATGCCTKATTTTAAATCCAAAATAACTGAAGGAAGGATAGAGCAGGGAGGTGTCAGTGTTCCTCTGGACCTTCAGAAACAGTGTTGTGGCTAAAGACAGAATATGCTGAAACTATGGAGAGAGCTCAGTGGAGTAAAAATAGAACATGACAACTAACTCAACGCTCCTGTTGCTAATGGCAATGCAGAGAGACTTTAATGCGGCTTTAAAATTAACTTGGGATGGTGAAAAAAGCAAGCTAAATTAATCTGCGATAATCAGTTTATTACGGCTGGCATTTTTACATTCCCTACTGGTGGCTCTGCCTCAGTTCTCCTTGTCTTCCCTGTGAACAATGAACCTTTGTCCATGACAGATCCCTGACTGATGGGCCTGATGGAAGAGCTCCGTCTCTGGTCATCAGGAGACCGYTCTTGAGTTCAAACTCTGTACACATACCACCCTCATGTTTTACTGTTCACCACCAAATCATCAGCCCTTCATCAGCTCCATGTCAGCACCCGACTGCTCTCTGTTGAACTTTGACCCCAGAAAGTTATCAATGGCCACAGGAAAGTTTATGTTGGCTACATCACCAGGAGCCAACTGGTACGGTGCCTACTGTGCCCACAAAGACTCCTCTACAGTCGTCCCAGTATATCTCTTTTTGCAATCACTGGTTTGCTCATACCATGAACTGCACTGTTGGTTAAGGTCTTGTAAGGAAGCATTTCACGGTAAAGTCTACACTTGTTGTATTTGGCGCATATGGCAAATAAAGTTTGATGTGATTTTAACCATCTGTCTCGTGCTCGCTCGTAACGAGAACTTGTCAGCTGGCTGATTTTGTTGTCAGCTCTTTACTTGAGGTTTTATTACAGTTTCCTGGTAGCTCAGTTTGATCGACTAATTAGATGTTACTTCCAGACATGTGGGAACAGCCTCTTCGCCCCGAGCTCTGCTCATGCTGATATCCACATTATACGCTTCTGTCTCKTTGTCATGTCCTCTGGTTCTATATATCTATATATCTCTGCTCTATAGAATATATATTATGTCCCATTATAGTCATCAAGTTTGGAGCCCAACTACAGGAGTCATACCTTTGTAAAACAGTACTGTTGTTGGGGAATGTAAAGCATGTTTTGTGGTGTAGGGTTCCATATTACGCGGTCACATTTAGAATAGTGGTTTTCTTTTAGTATGTAAGTGCTAAAGTAATAGCTAAAGTGTATCGTTAGCTGCCTGTCATGAGCACACTCTTCGTCAAAAAGGGAAATACTTATTACCATTCATGGTTTGCACCTGCAACATTGCACAAGTTTGCACATAATTGCCTTGGGTTTTACCTTTTGTGTGTTTTACGTAGACTTTTGCAAATGGTTTATCATGAAGATGTTTGTAAGGGTTGATGACTATGGTATTTATCRAACAGTCTTCAATGGTATTCTTAACCCATCAATATATACAGCTTGACACTATTTAAAATGCATTAGACTAATAGTCATGCATTGTAGCATATTGATGGCAGTACYGTATTGTTGAGGACTATTGAATGAGAGACCTCTGCATGTTGTTGGTATTGTGTGTGTTAGGACAGAAAAAGAGTGCTGACTATTTCTGTAACACTGCTTCTCTTCAATKTTGGGTTCCTTCTGMTAATTATTACATTACATTTCTGCATGCAGCTCCTTCCAAAATTCTGTAGCCAGTAGTCAGTTGTTCCTTTAAGCCTCCAGATTGTGATGGATAGTTACAAATGTGCAATATGCTTTGAACTGGGTTGGGGAAGTAAGATTTCAAGTGAACATGAACTGTTTCTGAGAGTGTTTGTCTGTGTGTGTCAGTGTATGTGTCACTTTGAAAAGATTTAAAATGTGTATGTCTGACTCTTATTTAGAGTTGTGAAATGTGCCTTTTTCCCCGAGTTATTGTTTCAATTAATTTGTTGACTGTTGTTTTTCCTGCCACATCTTTGTTTTAAGCAGCCTGTCAGATAATTTAACTGGCTTACATGCAGATCCTAACTGACAACCAATATCTCCTCAAAATAAACTGGGATATCCCTGTCTTCTAAAGTGTGGGTTCGCCTCGTCTTTGTGACTTTGAGACAGTTCTGTGATTATTAAAGAGATATATGTCATTAACATTGTAATTTCAGAACATTTCCTTAATATATCAACATTTAATAGTGGAATGATAGTTTTTCACAATATTTTTTCCAAAATGTTTTTATTGGGCCCACACAAAATTAGCATTCTAATGGTGCAACCTTCTTATTGGCCAACAAAAGATGGACTGGCTCTTGTCAAATTAGTTCTGAGTGTTTTTTAGGCTTTTTGAGGTTGGTTAGGTTTTGCACATTTTTAAAACAAATGCACTATGTATTATGTGGGTTGAATGCTGTAACACAGAATAAAACAATGAATTAAAGTCCCATGATGGTAGACTGCCCCTTACTACATATAATCTTTTAACCATCATTTATTCACATTACTTCAATAAAATATTTCAGTCGTGTATAATACATTAGCTCTATTTGATGACTTTATTTCATTCCAAGTCATCTCATCTATATAGAGCTGCTGTCTGACAAAATCACTATTTTTAGTGATCCTTCAAAGTAAATAAGGTACTTTTAGGGCTCCCAAGTGGCGCAGCGGTCTAAGGCACTGCATCTCAGTGCTAGAGGCGTCATTACAGACCCTGGTTCGATTTCAGGCTGTATCACAACTGGCTGTGATTGGGAGTCCCATAGGGCGGTGCACAATTGGCCCAGCGTCGTTAGGGTTTGGCCGGGGTAGGCTGTCATTGTAAATAAGAATTTGTTAACTGACTTGCCTAGTTAAATACATTTTATGATTGCTGATACCAATACAAATGTTGTCACGTGCCAAATACAACCGGTGTAGACCTTACAGTGAAATGCTTACTTACAAGCCCTTAAACCAACAATGCAGTTTTAAGAAAAATACCTAAAAAGAAAAGAAATAAAAGTAACAAATAATTAAAGAGCAGCAGTAAAACAACAATAGAGAGGCTATACACAGGGGGTACCGGTACAGAGTCAATGTGCGGGGGCACCAGCTAGTCGAGGTAATTGAGGTAATATATACATGTAGATAGAGTTATTAAAGTGACTTATGCATAGATAATAACAGAGAGTAGCAGCTTCACTTAGATCATGTATTTTCAGGTAGAGATACCTCACGCAACTGCTCTCTATCACGTGTTTTTCTGTCTCTTCTCTTCTCTCCCTCTCTGTGTATGCCCCACACAGACTGGACAAGTAGGCATGCAATGGATTATGGTCATTGTAGTTAATTACCACGTTTTCTGCGCTAAACTATGTAGAATATTGGCCTGTTGGAAACTACAACTCCCTACTACTGTACATTGCACAGTCTGGGCTTGATCTGAAATTGAGAAATTGCTTTAAGAAAATGCTCATTGAGCTCACAGAAAAAACTAAATGGAATTAAAATAATTGAACCAAGGTCGGTCAATAAGTTGTTTAAATACTGAAAGATAACTGAAATGTTGGTTAATTGCTCAGCACTGTCTAATTGACTGAGGCTAGCAAATCTCTTGTCAATTTGACCACAGACCAGTCAATTTGACAATGAGATTTGCTGGCTCCAGTCAATTTGACAAGAAGAGATTTGCTGTCTCCAGTCAATTTGACAACGAGATTTCCTGGCCCCAGTCAATTTGACAACGAGATTTCCTGGCCCCAGTCAATTTGACAACGAGATTTCCTGGCCCCAGTCAATTTGACAATGAGATTTGCTGGCCCCATTCCATTTGACAAGAGACAGTTCATTGTTGAGTTGTTACACGTAGTACCTTTAGTTCACTGTGTTGCACAAGTTCAACCATTGTTCTTTTTTCAGTGGTTTTCATAATGGTTTTCAATGATTTTGTCTGTATGTGAATTCAATCAATTCAGTCTAAATGTTTTCAATTGTATGATTCCTATGTTTCTGTGTTGAAAAGGAAATTAAAGCATTTTGTTTGTCTGGACCTTTTGAACCTTAATTAAAGAACAAATGTTTGAAATTAACTCTTTGATGGTGAAGTTCTGTTCTCATTAAACTTTCACTTGTACTTACATTTCACTTCCTGTTTCAAAAGACCAATAATGTTCCGTTAGAAACCCTTTGATGATGAGGGTTTGAAACATTTCCAATTTGAAAGGCATGGTTTTGACAAAATGCAACTGTCAAACTATCCCTCACAATGCTGTTAAGCACTTTATCAGTTTACTTTTTCATATTCAGATGACTGTTTAGAATGCATGAATCACTAGTAAAATGTTAATTTGATGTAACTTGTGTCATGTTTATCGCTGTCATCTATCTCCTGTCATCATGTGGCGGAGTTTGGGAAGAAAGTGTCATTGGAGGGTGTGTGTGTGGTCTCCTGTCATCATGTGGCGGAGTTTGGGAAGAAAGTGTCATTGGAGGGTGTGTGTGGTCTCCTGGCATCACTTCATGTTTTCCACTCCCTGTCCTGTGTGAAGATCCTCCATAGTCTTTTGTCAGTGACAACAGATCCCTCTTTTTATGGTCATAATAAACCTTCCTGCTGAATTTCAATCTTGACAGGGCGGCGACACAGTCATTTAAAACACCCTCTGGCCTTCTATGTACAATACCTTCAGAAAGTATTCACACCCCTTGACGACTTCCACATATTGTTGTGTTACAAAGTGGGATTAAAATGGATTAAATTGAGATGTTTTGTCTCTGGTCTACACACAATACCCCATAATGTAAAAATGGTATTATGTACATTTTTATAAATGAAAGCTCAAATGTCTTGAGTCAGTATTCAACCCCTTTGTTATGGCAAGCCTAAATAAGTTCAGGAGGAAATATTGCTTAACAAGTCACATTAGTTGKAAAAATTGTGTTTAGTAGTGTTTAATATGATTTTTGAATGWCTACCTCATCTCTGTACCCCACGCGCAATTGTCTGTAAGGTCCCTCAGTCGAGCGGTGAATTTCAAACACGGATTCAACCACAAAGACCGTGGAGCTTTTCCAATGCCTCACATTAAAACAGCAGACATTAATTATACCTTTGAGCGTAGTGAAGTTATTAATTACACTTTGGATGGTGTCTCAATARACCCAGTCACTACAAAGATACAGATGTCCTTCTTAACTCAAAAAACGCTCAGAGATTTCACCATGAGGCCAATGGTGACTTTAAAACAGTTTAATGGCTGTGATAGGAGAAAACTGAGGATGGATCAACAACATTGTAGTTACTCTGCAATACTAACCTAATTGACAGAGTGAAAAGAAGGAAGCCTGTACCGAATACAAATATTCCAAAACAAGGCACTAAAGTAATACTGCAAAAAATGTGGCAAAGCAATTATGTTTTTGTCCTGAATATAAAGCTTTATGTTTGGGGCAAATCCAATACAAAATGTTACTGAGTACCACTCTCCATATTTTCAAGCATAGTGGTGGCTGCATAATGTGGGTATGCTTGTAAAATCCTAGAGGGAAAACCTGGTTCAGTCTGCTTTCCACCAGACACTGGGAGATGAATTCACCTTTCAGCAGGAGAATAACCTAAAACACAAGACCAAATCTACACTGGAGTTGCTTACCAAGAAGACAGTGAATGTTTGTCTAGCAATGGTTGTCTAGCAATGATCAACAACTAATTTGACATTTTGAAAAGAACACAATCCAGGTGTGGAAAGCTCTTAAAGACTTACCCAGAAAGACTCAACGCTGTAATCGCTGCCAAAGMTGATTGTAGCATGTATTGACTCAGGGGGCTGAATTCTTATCTAATGAAGATATATTTGCCTTTTATTTTTCATATATATATTTAATTTTTTACAAATGTAAGAATTTTTCTTCCACTTTGACATTACAGAGTATTTTGTGTAGATCATTGAAAAAAAATACAATTAAATCAATTTTAATCCCACTTTGTAACACAACAAAATGTGGAAAAAGTCAAGGGGTGTGAATACTTTCTGAAGGCACTGTGTGTGGATGTGTGTTTGCGGGTAGAGCTGTAATTGGAAATTAAAACTTTGCTTGGCTTAATTTATTCACATCTTATTTAATGTCTTCATGATTTACACCATGTTTGGATGGAGAGGGGAAGAGGGGAAGGAAGAGGGTATGGGGTGTTACTGAAATTGACTGCACTGCTTTAATTGGATCAAATGAYGATTTTTCTCTGACCTGGTTGGCCTCATCAGTACTCCCCCAGCACAGGGCCAGTGACACGTGGTTAGTTAGAAAGTAGACCGTTCCCAATACCTTGGCTGGCTCAGTTAACAATATAATGACTCATCCTCAGACACATGCAATAYGCCAACAGAAGAGTTGTCTGTATTTGCCACTACTCATTATGTGGTCTGCATTAGTGATTGTTCAACTGGCTGGCTCAAACTGATCCCCTGATCCATGCTGATTGACCATGTCTATTCCGCTGTGCTGACCATACAGTACCCTTTGCTGTGCACTGATTCCACCGTGTTTTCACCCACAACACAATCTTCATCACTGAACTTCCTTTTGTGCTGTAGTCTTTGATCATGGCGTTATTGATGTGGGAGAGGAGCCTATTGATCATGTATCTACTGTCTTAACCAGCGTTGATAGAGAGCAGCAGGCAGGTGCATGATTCTGGGTGCCAGGTAGGTAGCACAGGGAAGCATGAGGCAGGGCTCTCTGCTACTGGAACTGCTGCAGCCCTGAGTCACAGAGGAGCATACCACCTGCTCCTTATCAGTGGACACCTTCTGTCCTCCCTCCACTCTCCTTCGTTCTTTCTCCTCCACACCCTGGGGGAAGAGAGGATGTGATCAACCTGGCAATGCCAGGCTAGAGAGGATTATTCTAGGTGTTGTATTAGGAGAGGTGCCCAAACCGACATAGCAGAGGAAGTCATTAAAGAGAAAGCAGTAGTAGCAGTTGGATAGAAGTTCCCCTTATTCTAACAAGAGGGTTCTGGAGGCTAGAAGATCCGCTTATTCTAATGAGGGTGCTGGAGGCTAGAAGATCCCCTTATTCTAACAAGAGGGTGCTGGAGGCTAGAAGATCCGCTTATTCTAATGAGGGTGCTGGAGGCTAGAAGTTCCCCTTATTCTAATGAGGGTGCTGGAGGCTAGAAGTTCCCCTTATTCTAACAAGAGGGTGCTGGAGGCTAGAAGATCTGCTTATTCTATCAAGAGGGTGCTGGAGGCTAGAAGATCCACTTATTATTGTGGATATTCTAAGTGGATATTCATTAGTAGAGTAATATATTTTTCATGGCATGCAGTATGTATCATGTATTTGAGCCACCTTAGCAGTCGGTGGGTTTAATGGAAGTCTGTGGGAGAGATTCAAGTCACACTGGAAGAAGTGTTTTAGGGACGATGGCCAAGCCCTGCGTGGTGAAAAGCTCTTAGCGTCTTATTGGCTAGCATCGGGAAGGGAATAGACAGGCATCGATAGTAGGATAATAGGTTCCAACTAAATTACCCCTCCTCTCCAGCTACCTGTCTTAAATTGTTTTTAAATTGCTCTCCCTTTTTCTCTCTCCATCGATAGGTAGGAAGCCAGCACTYGTTGAATATTCTGGAGGAGCCACTGTSTGGAAAACATTTCAGTGATTGATTTATGACCATTACAGGACTCACAGTGGAACACAAATACCATTTACCTCAAGTCTATATTGTTTACGTTTTAGGGATGTTAAGGCGTCTGTGTGATCTGCCTTACCCTTCAGCTGTTCATCATCAATCAACTTTATCAGCCTACTGTCCCAATACTCAATATTCATTCGGTCTGCACTGGTTTCTCAAAAGCAACATCGTAACAGACTATAAATGGAATACCAAAATGTGTGAATAGCTTATCTCATGCTGGGCTGTAGAGAGTTTAAAATTGATGTTTAATCCATGCCTGGAATACTGCATATACATGTAGAGGAATATCTGATGTTTGGGAAAGGTGATAGTAGAAAMCGTGTTCTGTATAAGTGACAGACAGACCACATGATGGTATCTTTATGTACCATTAAACCCGTTCAGGATTCAGGACACAGGTGGCTAGAACAGGTTAATCCTATCTGCTGTCTCCTGTCTCACTGCTGTCTACTGGGGGAGGACTTGACAGCTGTCTGGTTAACACACTCTCAATGGCATGAAATCGCCTGTGACATGGCATGGGTTTCTCCAGTCCATACACACCTCTTACCCTTTCTCCGCCCCTACAGTACAACACAGACAGTGTCCACTCAGGGGTGTCCTAGTAGAAGATGATCTGTCTGGTTAGCTATCAGTCACCTGGAGGTCAGTGTTTTTTTGTGGGGTAGCACTAGGAAAGGTCCCAGTCAGGATGCAGACATGCACTCATACTGTAGGCCTGCTACACGGAGCRTTACTCTCTGTCTTGTTGCGTGTTTGCATAGCTCCATGTTGACAGCATGGCGGCCCAGCCTCAGACCGGACCGGGCTCTCAATCTGCCGTATTTACCCAGGATTCACAAGGGTTTCTCACTGAGGATCACAGTGAGTGAGCAAACACCATGGACGGGGTTGTCTCGCTGGCTGGCWGCTGTTTACTCTCGCTACAGTGTCAGGAGTGTCCTTGGGACTGTGCAAACAGTCAGTTATCAATCCGCAGACGCTGGCAAACCCATATTATTTCAARATAATTCTCTCATGTCCCMGATTTACCCCAATGTGTGTTTTTMATGWTTTTAAAATGRTTTTAAATCGGTTTATCTTGGCGAGCCCATGTGACAACGTAATGCTTAGTCWAGATMARTTATATGGGAGTCTTAGTTACTGTCTGATTGCATCAATATTTTCTTTAGAATAAAYGTTTATCTTAAACCCCTARTCCCTCACTCTTAAGCCATTGCTGACCACAAACTGCTGTGGTTTTGGTTTAGACATTTGACCAATCGACTGGCTCCTTACAGGGAGTGCGGTCCTCTCCTCTCCAAAAAAACTGATAATAGATTTTAGATGATAGGAGGGGAGAGAGGAGGGGGTGGGTGCTGGTAAGAGGGGTGGAGGTGTGTGAATTTGATCTGGGCGATAAGGCTCTCTCTCTCTCTATTCAGTGCCCAGAGCTGTTTGAGCCCTGCCTCTCATCCATCACTGGCCTGGGGAGCCGCCACACCATCGCACCGCCGCAATGTGTGCTGCATAGCAGATGGGGCAGAGTGCAGCAAGTCCCCCCCACCCCACACACACGGACACATTGCAGCATAGGTCCTAAGCCTGGTTTCTTATGTTTCTCACATGTCATGTCAGTTACAGTCCCTATACACCGTTTTGGCTCAACAGCAGTGCAGCACAGGGACTGAAACATTCACTGCCTCTGAACACCTGTAGGAAAACCCGTGGCAAGGTTAATAGTGTTTAATTACCACAGTACTACACAGCTCTTTGAGGATGACAGTGGCAGTTGCTAATCATGCATTCTCTCAATACCCTGCTCGCTCATTATTTATAAGCTACCTTTCCCATGTAGGTAATCAGTATGGGGGGAAGGTATATTTCACACTGGGCCTGAACATTTAAATGGGCCATCACTCAACTTCTGGACAGCACTGAGTCTATGTGATCACATTCCCCAGAAATGGAGAATAGAGGTCGACCGATTAATCGGAATGGCCGTTTAATTAGGGCCGATTTCAAGTTTTCATAACAATCGGAAATCGGTATTTTGGACACCGATTTGGCCGTTTTTTTTTTTCACCTTTATTTATCCTTTATTTAACTAGGCAAGTCAGTTAAGAAACATTCTTATTTCAATGACGGCCTAGGAACGGTGGTTAACTGCCTCGTTCAGGGGCAGAATGACAGATTTTTACCTTGTCAGCTCGGGGATTCAATCTTGCAACCTTACAGTTAACTAGTCCAACGCTCAGTCAAACGCTCTAACCACCTGATTACATTGCACTCCACGAGGAGACGCGAATGCAGTAAGAAGCCAGGTAAGTTGCTAGCTAGCATTAAACTTATCTTATAAAAAACAATCAATCAATCATAATCACAGTTAACTAACACATGGTTGATGATATTACTAGTTTATCTAGTGTGTTCTGCGTTGCATATAATCAATGCGGTGCGTATTCGCGAAAAAGGACTGTCGTTGCTCCAATGTGTACCTAACCATAAACATCAATGCCTTTCTTAAAATCTATACACAAGTATATATTTTTAAACCTCTGCYTATTTAGTTAATATTGCCTGCAAACATGACTCGTTGCGAACTGTGAAGACTATTTCTTCCTAACAAAGACAGCCAACTTCGCCAAACGGGGGATGATTTAACAAAAGCGCATTTGCAAAAAAAACACAATCGTTGATCGACTGTACCTAACCATAAACATCAATGCATTTCTTAAAATCAATACACAGAAGTATATATTTTTAAACGTGCATATTTAGCTAAAAGAAATCCAGGTTAGCAGGCAATAATAACCAGGTGAAATTATGTCACTTCTCTTGCGTTTATTGCACACAGAGTCAGGGTATGTGCAACAGTTTGGGCCGCCTAATTTGCCAGAATTTTACGTAATTATGACATAACATTGAAGGTTGTGCAGTGTAACAGGAATATTTAGACTTATGGATGCCACCCGTTAGATAAAATARGGAACGGTTCCGTATTTCACTGAAAGAATAAACGTCTTGTTTTCGAGATGATCGTTTCCGGATTCGACCATATTAATGACCTACGGCTTGTATTTCTGTGTGTTATTATGTTATAACTAAGTCTATGATTTGATAGAGCAGTCTGACTGAGCAGCAGGCTCATAAGGCAGCAGCAGGCTCATAAGCATTCATTCAAACAGCACTTTCCTGCGTTTTTCCAGAAGCTCCTCGCTGTGCTTCAAGCCTATCAACTCCCGAGATTAGGCTGGTGTAACCGATGTGAAATGGTTAGCTAGTTAGCGGGGTGCGCGCTAATAGCGTTTCAAACGTCACTCGCTCTGAGACTTGGAGTAGTTATTCRCCTTGCTCTGCATGGGTAACGCTGCTTCGAGGGTGGCTGTTGTTGTTGTGTTCCTGGTTCGAGCCCAGGTAGGAGCGAGGAGAGGGATGGAAGCTATACTGTTACACTGGCAATAGTAAAGTGCCTATAAGAACATCCAATAGTCAAAGGTTAATGAAATACAAATGGTATAGAGAGAAATAGTCCTATAATTCCTATAATAWCTACAACCTAAAACTTCTTACCTGGGAATATTGAAGACTCATGTTAAAAGGAACCACCAACTTTCATATGTTCTCATGTTCTGAGCAAGGAACTTAAACGTTAGCTTTCTTACATGGCACATATTGCACTTTTACTTTCTTCTTCAACACTTAGTTTTTGCATTATTTAAACCAAATTGAACATGTTTCATTATTTATTTGAGGCTAAATTGATTTTATTGATGTATTATATTAAGTTAAAATAAGTGTTCATTCAGTATTGTTGTAATTGTCATTATTACAAATATATATTTTTTTAAATCGGCCGTTTAATCGTTATCGGSTTTTTTTGGTCCTCCAATAATCGGTATCGGCGTTGAAAAATCATAATCGGTCGACCTCTAATGGAGAAGGTCATGGGTGGTAATATGACAGGCATGCTACATCTGTGTGTGTGCTGGGTGGGTAATTGGCATGAATGAGTGATCTGAGACTAGCAGTCCAAAGGTTCTCAGACAGGAAGCAGTCCATGGACTTCCCCTGGGCTAGCTAGCTCGTCTGACAAAAACGGTGAGAGTTTAAACTCTGTGTGTTTGTGTGATTGTGTAAGTATGTGAGTGTGTGGATGTGATTGAGTAAGTGTGAGTGTGTGTACCCACCCGTCTACAATCCCTCCCCCTTCCCCAAGGGCTCTGACCGTCGGCAGGAGGAAGGAGGCAGGCTAGCGTGCGCCTGGCAGGAGAGGATTAAGAGACACAGTTTGGATTGATGCGGTCCGACAGTGTCAGACAGTCAGCTCCACGCCTCTCATTAGGATACGCCGGCGGAATGTAAAATGTCTGCCGCTGATGGCAGCTTAAGCCCCATAGAGTGATGATGCCGAAACAGCCGCAGAGGAACTTGAGAGAGACACGCGGCAGCCAGGCAGCAGCTTTGGTCACTGTCACCTCTCCTGTCAGTGTCTTTGTCCTCGTACTATCTCTGTCCCTGTCTCTGTCCCCCTCCCTGTCCCCATCTGTCTATGTCCCTGTCCCCGTCCGTCTTTGTCAGTGTCCCTGTCTCTGTCCTTGTTCTTGTCTTGGTCCATGTCTCTGTCCCTGTTTCTGTCTGTGTCCCTGTCTCTGTCACTTACACACTGACAATTTGTCGCTTTGTCAACTGGAGTGTGAATCAACTACTGTGTGTATCAACTACAGTGTGTAACAACTAGAGTGTGTATCAACTAGAATGTGTTTCAACTTGAGTGTGTTTCAACGAGAGTGTGTCTACTAGAATGTGTATCAACTAGAATGTATATCAACTAGAGTGGGTCTACTAGAGTGTATATCAACTAGAGTGTATCTCAACTAGAGTGTATCTCAACTAGAATGTATATCAACTAGAATGTATATCAATTAGAGTGTATATCAACTAGAGTGTATATCAACTAGAGTGTGTCTACTAGAGTGAGTATCAACTAGAATGTGTTTCCAACTCGAGTGTATATCAAACTCGAGGGTATATCAACTCAGAGTGTATTATCAACTAGAGTGTATATCAACTAGAGTGTGTATCAAACTAGAGTGTTTGTATCAACTCGAGTGTATATCAACTGGAGTGTATATCAACTAGAGTGTATATCAACTAGAGTGTGTATACTAGGAATTGTGTATCAACTAGAATGTATATCAACTAGAATGTATCTCAACTAAGAATGTATATCAACTAGAATGGTATATCAATTAGAGATATATTCAACTAGAGTGTATATATCAACTAGAGTGTATTATATTTCAAACTATAGTGTGTCTACTAGAATGTATATCAACTAGAGTGTGTTATCAACGAGAGTGTGTTTTCAACTAGAGTGTGTATCTACTAGAATGTGTATCAACTAGAGGTGTGTCTACTAGAATGTATATCAACTAGAGTGTATATCAACTAGAGTGTATATCAACTAGAGTGTATAATCAACTAGAGTGATATATCAACTAGAAGTGTATATCAACTAGAATGTGTATATCAACTGAATGAATGTGTATCAACTAGAGATGTGTATTATCACTAGAATGTGTATCAACTAGAGTGTATATCAAACTAGAATGTATATCAACTAGAAATGTATATCAACTATAGTTGTATATCACAACTAGATTGTATTCAATAGAAGTTACAAACTAGAGTGTATATAACTAACTAGAGTGTATATCAACTATAGTGTCTACTAGAATGTATATCAACTAGAGTGTTATCAACTAGAAGTAGATCAACTAGATGTGTATCAACTAGAGTGTATATCAACTAGAGTGTATATCAACTATAGTGTGTTCTACATAGAATGTTATATCAACTAGAGGGTATAATCAACTATGTAATGTATATCAACTAGAGTGGATATGAATATAACTAGAGGTGTTATCAACAGAGTGTATATCAACTAGAATGTATATCAACTAGAGTGTGTATCAACTAGAATGTATATCAACTAGAATGTATATCAACTAGAATGTGTATCAACTAGGAGTGTTATATTCAAACTAGACAAGTGTATATCAACTAGAGTGTATTCAAACTTATAGTGTGTCTACTAGAATGTATATCAACTAGGATTATTAATATGCTATATAAACTAGAGTGTATATCAACTAGGTGTATATAACTAGAGTGTATATCAACTAGAATGTATATCAACTAGAGTGTGTTATCAACTAGAATGTATATCAACTAGATGTTGTATCAACTAGAGCTGGTATATCAACTAGAATGTGTATCAACTAGAATGTGTATCAACTATGAGTGTATATCAACTAGAGTGGTATATCAAACTAGAATGTATATTCAACTAGAATGTAATACTAGAAGTGTGTTCAAACTAGAGTGTATATCAACTAGAGTGTATCAACTTTAGTTGTGTCTACTAGTAATGTATATTTCAACTAGAATGTATATCAACTAAGAATGTGTATCAACTATAGTGTGTATCAACTAGAGTGTATATCAACTATAGTGTGTCTTACTAGAATGTATATTAACTTAGAGTGTATATCAACTAGAATGTATATCAACTAGAATGTTATATCAACTAGAGTGTATATCAACTAGAAGTATATCAACTAGAATGTTATCAACTAGAGTGTATATCACGTAGAAGTGTATATCAACTATGTGCACTAGAATGTATATCAACTAGAGTGTATATCAACTAGATGTTATCAACTAGAATGATACTCAACTAGAGTGTATTATCTAATGTATTCAACTAGAATGTATATCAACTAGAATGTTATATCAACTAGAATGTATATCAACTAGAGTATATCTAACTAGAATGTATATCAACTAGAATTGTATATCAACTAGAGTGTATATCACTAGAGTGTATATCAACAGAGTGTATATCAACTATAGTGTGTCTACTAGAATGTATATCAACTTAGAGTGTGTATCAACGAGAGTGTGTATTATAGATGTGTATCAACTAGAATGTATATCAACTAGAGTGTATATCAACTATAGTGTGTCTATAGAGTGTGTATCAACGAGAGGGGGTGTATCAACTAGAGTGTGTCTACTAGAGTGGTTATATCAACTAGGTGTATATCAACTATAGTTGTGTCTACTAGAGTGGTATCAACGAGAGTGTGTATTCAACTAGAGTGTGTCTACTAGAATGTGTATCACTTAGAGATGTATATCAACGTAGAGTGTATATCAAGCTAGTGTGTTCTACCTAGGTGTATCAACAATAGTGTATCAACTTAGAGTGTGTATCATACTAGAATGTTATCAACTAGAATGTATATCAAACTAGAGTGTATCAACTAGAGTGTGTCATACTAGACTTGTGTCTACTAGAATGTTATCAACTAGAGTGTGTCTAAGGATGTTCTACTAGAATGTGTATATCACCTAGATGTGTATCAACTAGAGGTTTATATCAACTGGGTGTATAACTAAGTCCGCTACTAGAATGTAATATAGAGTGAAATCTCAACTAGAGGGAATAACAGAGTGATCACTCAGACGTATCATAGAGTGATAACGAAGTATATCAACTAAGTGGATAATGCGTGTGTCAACTAGAGTGTATATCAACTCAGAGTGTGTCACTAGAGTGCCTTCACACTAGAGTGCAACTATATCAACATATGAGTGTATCACTTACAGTCGTGGGTCTCACTATGTATGAGTGCAATCTAGAATGTATATCACATGAAGTGTGCTATCTAACTAGAGGTAGTAATCAACTTGAGGATGTGTGATGTTCCAATAGATGGTCGTGTACTCAAACTAGCATGGTATATCTAATTCCTATAGAGTGTTCAATGATGGTATATCACTTGAATGCTGTATATAGAAGGTATTCAACTAGAGTGTATTCACTAGTGTCATTACTAGAGTGTATATCAACTAGTAATGTTCATCAACTAATGGATCATGATGTATATCACGAGGTATAATTAGTGTGGTACTGGAATTTCTCACACTAATGAATCCTTGTGTTATCAACTAGAATGTATATCAACTAGAATGTTATATCCTAATAGTGGTGTCTGCACTAGAGTGTGTATCAACGAGAGTGTGTATCAACTAGAGTGTGTTATAGAGTGTATATCAACTAGAGTGTATATCAATATAGTGTGTCTACTAGAGTGGTGGTATCAACGAGAAGTGATGATATTCAACTAGAGTGGTCTACTAGCAATGTGTATCACTAGAATGTATATCAACCGAGTGTATATCGCATAGTGTGTCTCTTAGGTGTGTATCAACGAGAGTGTGGTATCAACTAGAGTGTGTCTCTAGAATGTGTATCAACTAGAAATGTATATCAAACTAGAGTGTATCAACTCGAGTGATGGTCTACATAGACTGTGTCTACTGAATGTGTATCAACTAGTTGTGTATCAACTTAGAGTGTATATCAACTAGAGTGTGGTCAACTAGAGTTGTATATCAACTAGAGTGTGTCACTAGAGTGTATATCAACTAGAGTGTGTCAAATAGAGTGTTATCAAACTAGAGTGTATAATCAACTAGGTGTAATATCAACTAGAGTGTATATTCAACTAGAGTTGTGTTTTCAACTAGAGGTATATCAACTAGAGGTTTATAATCAAACTAGAGTGTGTCAACTAGAGTGTATATCCAACATAGAGTGTATATCAAACTAGAGGTGTGTCTTACTAGTGTGTATCAACTAGACTGTATATGTTCAACGTAGAGTGGTATCAACTAGAGTGTATATCAAATGGCTCGAGTGCTATAATAAGACTAGAGCTCGTGTCTTACTAGAGTTATAGTCAACTAGAGTGGTCTACCTAGAGTCGTATACACCTCCAGAGCGTGTATATCAACATAGAGTGTGTCTACTGAGTGTATATCAACTAGAGTGTGTGTCTACTTAGCAGTGTGATCTCAACACTAGAGTGTAATATAATCAACTAGAATGTGATGTGTGTCTACTAGAGTGTATATCAAACATAGAGTGACGCAAGCAAGAAGATGTGCGCGCTCGTACTTGAGTGTGTAAGTCTTACTAGATGTGTATAATCAACTGAAAGTGTTTGGTGTGAGCATGCCCCTCCCTAACATAAGTGAGTGTGACTCAACGTTGAGAATGGTGGGACGGAGTCAAAACTAGAATGGCCTGTATCGACTAGCAGCATGTGTACCCAAAATAGAGCCTCGCGTATTATCATGAACCTAGAAAACAGGTGTGGGGATCTACTAGAGTGTTAGTAATCAAACTAGGAGTGTATTTATCAACTAGAGGGGATGTTATCAACTAGACATGCATATATCAACTAGCTAGTGCTTGTAGTATCACTTAGAGTGTTATCAATTCAACATTGTAGAATGAAATACTGATCAACTAGAATGTCGTTCAACTCGAGGATGTATTATCAACGTAGAGTCAACGAAAAGCCTGTGGTCGTACTAAGACATGCTACTAGGTCTGAACTAGAGGTTGTATCTCACTGATAGGATGCCTATCAACTAGAGATGTGTGTTGTCAAGCATCGAGTGCTATACTCAAACTTAGAGTGTGTCTACGTACGATGTATATCAACTAGAGTCTGCTATATCACTAGGAATGTCGTATCAACTAGAACTGTGTTTCAACTCGAGTGTATCCTTATCACGCTAGAGTGTTATCAACTAGAGTGATCCATGTTGTCTACTAAGTGTGTGTCTTACGAGAGTGTGGTAAATCAACATAGAGGCGTGCTGTTCTACTAGTGCTATCAACTAGTGTGCATGCTATAGGCACCGTAGAAATGATTGATACGACTCCATGAGTGTGGTAATCACTAGAGTGTATATCAACTAGTAAATGTCTAACTAGAAGTATTGTGATCTACTGGTGTAAATCAACTAGAGTGCGTGGTTATACGGCGATCAAACTAGAATGTACAATGATGATATCGAACTAGCAGATGTTTCGCTTATCAACTGAGAATGGGTATACAACTAGAGTGTATATCAAACGTAGAATGTGTCATATAACTAGAGTGTGTTTCAACTGAGTGTATATTCAAACTAGACTGATATCTACATAGGCAACTAAGTGTTTATCAACTAGAGTGTATATCAACTAGAATGTATATCAACTAGAATGGGTGTTTCAACTCGATGCTGTATATTCAACTTAAGAGTGTGTCTACTAGAATGTAATCACGTAGAGTGTGTACTATTATATCAACTCAGAATGTTGTTCACTCAATGATAATAACTAGATATGTTGATATGTACAAACTATCGTAATCAAGCTCAAATGTGATATCACTAAGAATGTGATCTCAACAGGAATGTATATCACGAGTATGTCTACTAGAATGATATATCAACTAGACATGTGTATCAACCTACGACGTGTTCAACTGACTGTATATCACGCTAGAAGTGTGAATCTTCTGAAAGATGATATATCAAACTAGAGTGATTATATCAACTAAGAATGTGTAATCAGTACTAGAATGTGTTTCACAACTCGAGATGGTATATCTACTAGAGGTGGTTCTACTATGAATGTATCCATCACCTAAGAGTGTGTATCTACTAGAAATGTATATTGCAACTAGCATGTGTATCTACTAGAATGTGTTATTAACACTGAGATTGATTACAGAATGATATGATCAATCAACTAGAATGATATATCAACTAGAATGTTATCCAACTAGAATGTGTAATCAACTATGACTAGAAGTGTATCCTAGAATATACCACTAGATGTGAATGTGTCAATGCTGTTATCAACTAGAAGAAAAACAGATGATTATCAACTAGGACTCAAAGAGTGTTATATCAACTAGAGGTGTATCAACTAGAGTGTGTCTGACTAGACTGTGTATCAACTAGGAATGTATATCAACTAGGAGTGTAATGAGTTCAACTAGACTGTTATAACTAGATTATATCAACTAGAGTGTTAATCAACATAGATTGTGTATCAACGTAGAAGTGTGTCTACTAGACCTGTGTATCAACTAGAATGTATATCAACTAGAGTGTTTATCAACTAGAGTGTGTCTACTAGACTGTGTATCAACTAGAATGTATATCAACTAGAGTGTATATCAACTAGAGTGTGTGTCTACTAGACTGTGTCAACTAGAGTGTATGTATATCAACTGTATTTATGTTTAGGGACAGAGATAAAACACTTTGTTTCAGTATGCGTGAACATGTTCATGTAGTATGAATGTGAGATGTGTTGTGCACTACATGTGTCAAAGTGTGGCATGGATTGTGTGTGTCTACATGCTTACCTGTAAGGGTGTGATAAAGAACAGGGAGGTCATTTAGCTCATCTGTCTTGCAGCGCTTGATCCTCTATGCATCCATCTAGTGAACAGTCCTCTGTCCCTGGGACCCGGGCCCTGACTGCATGTGCTGAATGGGCTAATATTGATTCACAAGATCTCTATCACATTCCTGACAAGGACATCTGCATTTAGACAACCTTTATTTTACACAGTTGTTAATTACATTGATGTTTGTTGAAGGTGTCTTTAATCTACAGTATAGTGCTGAGCGATTAGTGCTTTTTGAGGTTGGTTCGGTTTTGGTTTGAAATAAAAATCACGGTTCGTATCATTTTTGAAAATGTTAAATGCATTATGAAATAATGACATTAAAATTATTTTAGAGCTTTCCTCAGCCATCACCTGCCTTTTCCATGACCCTGACAGTGGATTGAGTTCTGTAACAAAACCAAATAAAACAATTAATAAGAGCCCCATGATGCTAGTGAATATCCATTACTGCTTATCACTTATTAACCATCATGTATTCACATGACTTATTTTATGATTATTTTTCCTTGAAGTCATCATCAAATCTCTGCTCAGGAAGTATCAGCCAGCCAGCCATTGTGCTCCCCATTGAAGGAGTCATCCTATTTAGCTAAGCTAGTAGTAGTACCTAGCTGGCTGACAAAATAATTTCACTAAATAATTTCACTAGTTCACACATATTTTCAAGACTGCTTATTACCAACTACCTCAACTGTCAATCAAGTAGAGCTACCTCACAAACTGTCTCTATCTGCGGCATGTAGCCTAGCGGTTAAGAGCGTTGGGCCAGTATAAGAAATCCCGCTATGCCCTCCGACGAACCATCAAACAGGCAAAGCGTCAATACAGGACTAAGATTGAATCCTACTATACCGGCTCCGACGCTGGTCAGATGTGGCATGGCTTGCAAACTATTACAGACTACAAAGGGAAGCACAGCCGCGAGAAGCCCAGTGACACGAGCCTACCAGACGAGCTAAATGACTTCTATGCCCGCTTCAAGGCAAGCAACACTGAAGCATACATGAGAGCATCAGCTGTTCCAGACGACGGTATGATCGCTCTCTCCATAGCCAGGTCAACATTCACAAGGCCGCAGGGCCTGACGGATTACCAGGACGTGTATTCCGAGCATGCGCTGACCAACAGGCAAGTGTCTTCACTGACATTTTCAACCTGTCCCTGACAGGTCACTTTACCTACATGTATATATTACCTCAATTAGCTTGACTAACCTGTGCCCCCGCACATTGACTTTGTACCGATACCCCCTGTATATAGCCTCCTTACTGTAATTTTATTGTTGCTCTTTAATTATTTGTTATTTTTCTATTTTCTTCTTCATTTTTTTAAACTTCAGTTTATTTTAGTATATACTTTCTTCACACTTATTTTTCTTAAAACGGATTTGTTGGTTAAGGGCTTGTAAGTAAGCATTTCACTGTAAGGACTACCTGTTGTATTTGGCGCATGTGACAAATACAATTTGATTTGATTTGATTAAACCGAAAGGTCGCTGGTTCAAATCCCTGAGCTGGCTAGGTGAAAAATCGGACGATTTAACCTTGGCCAAGACACTTAACCCTAAATGCTCCTGTAAGTCGCTCTGCACAAGAGCGTCTGCTAAATTTTAAATGTAATCCCTCTTGTCTTTGTGTCATTCCGCTCTCATGCAGTCCCATATGGTCTGTGAAGTGTTGCCAACTCCTCAGTAAGGAAAGTAGCTATTGGCTGTCCTAAAAGTTGCTAGAAGTCGCTAAATTACATCATCGCCAAATTTGCATAATTGGCCATGTGCATGTAATTGTGATGGACGCCGTAGGAGAGAGGGATAACGCCGTGGGAGAGACAGAAAGTGAGTAAAAGACACCCTAAATATGTTTAGAACTACAGATTAACTTTCTTCTGTCGATTCTTGTTTTTTTTTATGTCTCAATTCCAACCGTCTGTCATGATCGTCATAATAAGCGGACCAAGGCGCAGCGGGATATGAGTACATCTTCTTTTAATAGAGATGACGAAACATGAAAACAAACACTTTTACAAAACAAAACAACAAACGACCGTGAAGCTATCAACGAAAGTGCACACACAAGCTACTAACGTACCACATAGACAATTACCCACAAACACCTAAAGCCTCTGGCTGCCTTAAATATGGCTCCCAATCAGAGACAACAATAACCAGCTGTCTCTGATTGAAACCAAATCAGGCAACCATAGACTTTCCTAAACACCTACACTGAACACAACCCCATACATACTACAAAACCCCCTAAACAATACACACACCCTAAACTAGACAAAACACACAAACATCCCCCATGTCACACCCTGACCTAACTAAACTAATCAAGAAAATATATATYACAAAGGCCAGGGTGTGACACCGTCCTCCTTTATCCGGGCTTGGGACTGGCAAAAGTGATCCAAAAGAGACACTCTGGCGGAGTTACTTAGTTTTTTATTGTATTTTTTATTTTTTGTTTTTTTATTTTTGTTTTTTACATTTACATCCTGCCCTGTAAGCTAGGGCGGGATCAGCCAGCGGCAGCTTCCCGCATGCACGATTCATTTGCAGTCTGGACAGAGGGGTGAACATCTCCTGTTCTGACTGCAGCTGGGAGACTGCTGCGCGACGACTGGGCCGCCTGTGAGTGCTTTGGGACGGGGGTGGGGCCCACGGCAGCACCCGCTGCTTGTTGAGAAGAGTAAGAACGATATGTGCTTTCAAGTCAGAGTCTCCAAAAGTCTCCAATAACACCAGAAAAAGTCGCTAGATTTGTCGCTAGTCACTATTTTGAAAATGTGTTGCTAGAGGAGTCTGAATACTCGGTAAATATAGCGACAAAGTTGCTAAGTTGGTAACACTGGATACGCCTCTGTCCGTGGCTGGAAGGAACATGTGCAATGGATTATGGTCATTGTAGTTAATTACCATGTTTCTGCACTGAACTAGGTTGAATATTTGCCTCATATAAACTACAACTTCCAATTAGCCCAGCGTCCCAAATAGTTCTTGACTTAATTTCTCAAGTGAACGATTTGATTTCTTTCTAGAGAAACGGTGTGTTGAGCTCACAAAAAACCCTAACTAAATCGTATTCAAGTCAATGAACCGATGTCAGTCAATTAGTTCTTCGGGATCGGTGTCCCTACCACGGGATGGTTGAGCTAACGTAGGCTAATGCGATTAGCATGAGGTTGTAAGTAACAAGAACATTTCCCAGGACATAGAAATATCTGATATTGGCAGAAAGCTTAAATTCTTGTTAATCTAACTGCCCTGTCCAATTTACAGTAGCTATTACAGTGAAAGAATACCATGCTATTGTTTGAGGAGAGTGCACAGTTTTGAACATGAAAAGTTATTAATAACCCCCCAAAATTAAACTGACATTTTGGTGAATCGTTCATTACTATTATGCTATCTCAGCCCTATATGATTAAATTAGGTAAAATAAGGTGAGGGTTGATCATGATGCGTACAGTACACATGCAATGTAGTTGCAGTACAAAATAGTTAGCAGTCTTTATGCTGCAATGGATTTGTACCTCCTCACTCCCAATTAAACCCTCATTTCAGGATTTCCATACACACCCGTTCAATCTGTTCCTTCGTCTTTGAAATTTTATGGAGGCATCAGTTGGGATTTGGGTTCCATTGCAAATGAATTGATGGCATACTGTACCCCTGCCCATTCCTCTGAAGCCATCTGTCCCTCTCCCGTATCGGCCCTGTCCCTCCTCCTCCTCCTCCTTCTCGACTACCAAGCTGGAGGTATGGCCAGCTGGGCAGATGTGCAGTGACACTATCACGCAGTAGTCTGCAGTCACACAGTGTTCTGTAGCCAGGGCGGTGCAGGGCAAAAAGCTCACAAAGAACTCCTGCGTTGTCACTTCATCACCCTGTCATTAAGCCAGAGAGATAGAAGAGGCAGAGAGGGGGGGGGAGAGATAGAGAGCAGTGTGGGGAGGGGGTACGGGTCAAGGTCATTCTTCATCTTTATCCTCTTATCGAGGAGCAGAGGAGGCAACAACAGCCCTCATTGAAATACACTTCACAGAACATATAGAAAATGTTTTAAAGNGAAAACAAACACTTTTACAAAACAAAACAACAAACGACCGTGAAGCTATCAACGAAAGTGCACACACAAGCTACTAACGTACCACATAGACAATTACCCACAAACACCTAAAGCCTKTGGCTGCCTTAAATATGGCTCCCAATCAGAGACAACAATAACCAGCTGTCTCTGATTGAYAACCAAATCAGGCAACCATAGACTTTRCTAAACACCTACACTGAACACAACCCCATACATACTACAAAACCCCCTAAACAATACACACACCCTAAACTAGACAAAACACACAAACATCCCCCATGTCACACCCTGACCTAACTAAACTAATCAAGAAAATATATATYACAAAGGCCAGGGTGTGACACCGTCCTCCTTTATCCGGGCTTGGGACTGGCAAAAGTGATCCAAAAGAGACACTCTGGCGGAGTTACTTAGTTTTTTATTGTATTTTTTATTTTTTGTTTTTTTATTTTTGTTTTTTACATTTACATCCTGCCCTGTAAGCTAGGGCGGGATCAGCCAGCGGCAGCTTCCCGCATGCACGATTCATTTGCAGTCTGGACAGAGGGGTGAACATCTCCTGTTCTGACTGCAGCTGGGAGACTGCTGCGCGACGACTGGGCCGCCTGTGAGTGCTTTGGGACGGGGGTGGGGCCCACGGCAGCACCCGCTGCTTGTTGAGAAGAGTAAGAACGATATGTGCTTTCAAGTCAGAGTCTCCAAAAGTCTCCAATAACACCAGAAAAAGTCGCTAGATTTGTCGCTAGTCACTATTTTGAAAATGTGTTGCTAGAGGAGTCTGAATACTCGGTAAATATAGCGACAAAGTTGCTAAGTTGGTAACACTGGATACGCCTCTGTCCGTGGCTGGAAGGAACATGTGCAATGGATTATGGTCATTGTAGTTAATTACCATGTTTCTGCACTGAACTAGGTTGAATATTTGCCTCATATAAACTACAACTTCCAATTAGCCCAGCGTCCCAAATAGTTCTTGACTTAATTTCTCAAGTGAACGATTTGATTTCTTTCTAGAGAAACGGTGTGTTGAGCTCACAAAAAACCCTAACTAAATCGTATTCAAGTCAATGAACCGATGTCAGTCAATTAGTTCTTCGGGATCGGTGTCCCTACCACGGGATGGTTGAGCTAACGTAGGCTAATGCGATTAGCATGAGGTTGTAAGTAACAAGAACATTTCCCAGGACATAGAAATATCTGATATTGGCAGAAWMCTTAAATTCTTGTTAATCTAACTGCKKTGTCCAATTTACAGTAGCTATTACAGTGAAACAATACCATGCTATTGTTTGAGGAGAGTGCACAGTTTTGAACATGAAAAGTTATTAATAACCCCCCAAAATTAAACTGACATTTTGGTGAATCGTTCATTACTATTATGCTATCTCAGCCCTATATGATAAAATTAGGTAAGATAAGGTGAGGGTTGATCATGATGCGTACAGTACAAATGCAATGTAGTTGCAGTACAAAATAGTTAGCAGTCTTTATGCTGCAATGGATTTGTACCTCCTCACTCCCAACTCCCAATTAAACCCTCCTCACTCCCAATTAAACCCTCATTTCAGGATTGCCAGGGTTCAATCTGTTCCTTCGTTGAAATTTTATGGAGGCACCAGTTGGGATTTGGGTTCCATTGCAAATGAATTGATGGCATACTGTACCCCTGCCCATTCCTCTGAAGCCATCTGTCCCTCTCCCGTATCGGCCCTGTCCCTCCTCCTCCTCCTCCTTCTCGACTACCAAGCTGGAGGTATGGCCAGCTGGGCAGATGTGCAGTGACACTATCACGCAGTAGTCTGCAGTCACACAGTGTTCTGTAGCCAGGGCGGTGCAGGGCAAAAAGCTCACAAAGAACTCCTGCGTTGTCACTTCATCACCCTGTCATTAAGCCAGAGAGATAGAAGAGGCAGAGAGGGGGGGGGAGAGATAGAGAGCAGTGTGGGGAGGGGGTACGGGTCAAGGTCATTCTTCATCTTTATCCTCTTATCGAGGAGCAGAGGAGGCAACAACAGCCCTCATTGAAATACACTTCACAGAACATATAGAAAATGTTTTAAAGGTCTAATCTTTTCTCCAAAAAGCGGTTTTATACARGGAAAATGGGCATTCGAATGTTAGGATTTACTACTGAATGTTGGGGTTTATTACTCTATATAGTGAGACAGGCACAGTGAAATACCATCCACATTCCTCAATCGGTAGAGGTATATTGCTGTCTTACTARCTTCTTTACAGGGAGGAGAGGTGGGGGTTAGGGAGGAGGGGGTTCAGTGATGAGAGGGTCTTAATTGCATTCCCCTGGGGACATCGCCTTCCCATTGTTAGGTAGAGTAAATGGGTAAAAGTCTAAATTCATTGTTAAGCTGTSGCCACAGTGATATCTGCCTGTGACCAATCGCAGGAACCCTCTTCATTTACTTTCGCCCAAAGCACTTCCCTGTGATGTCCTGTTGAAATGTGAGAGCATTGGTGACGCGGGGGCCTCATAAAACAGGCCAGGGTTCAATTTAAGTCAACCCACTTCAGTATATAATGGCCAGCCTTAATTGCATTCAGCAAGGTGTTAAAGGAGAAGTTAGCTTTTTTATAATTTTTTTTATTTAAATTTTTTATTTAAATTTTACCCCCTTTTTCTCCCCAATTTCGTGGTATCCAATTGTTAGTAATTACTATCTTGTCTCATCGCTACAACTCCCGTACGGGCTCGGGAGAGAGGAAGGTCGAAAGCCATGCGTCCTCCGAAACACAACCCAACCAAGCCGCACTGCTTCTTAACACAGCGCGCATCCAACCCGGAAGCCAGCCGCACCAATGTGTCAGAGGAAACACCGTGCACCTGGCCCCCTTGGTTAGCGCGCACTGCGCCCGGCCCGCCACAGGAGTCGCTGGTGCGCGATGGGACAAGGATATCCCTACCGGCCAAACCCTCCCTAACCTGGACGACGCTAGGCCAATTGTGCGTCGCCCCATGGACCTCCCGGTCGCGGCCGGCTGCGACAGAGCCTGAGCGCGAACCCAGAATCTCTGCGCCACCCGGGAGACGAAGTTAGTTTTTTTCAACCAAATCTATATTTTTGATGGGATTTTGCTTGTTTTTGAAAAACTTACCCCAACCATTGATTCCTCATCCTCGTTGTGCAGTACGTTGTGCAGTACTCTGAAAAAGCATGAACAAACGCTCCAAAAACACCCAAATACATCCTTTTAGAATCTGAAACGCCTTCAGTATAGTGATGCAGGTCTTTAGATGTTGTACACATTAAATTGTGTCATCCCAAACTTTATTTGCAAAGTTATATTCGGTTTTGTGCAACTCGAGCTGTTTCCCTTATCCAGCTGTTCCATTCTCAGTGTAGCCTGCTGCTAGAATGGATGGAGAGGTATKACTTGAGTCGCAACCAAATGGAATAMAACTCATCTTGAAAAAACGTATACTAAAAACTTGGATATCAATCCGCCATCGTTAATACAATGGAAAAATCGAATGATTTATTATGTAAATATTGAAATAGCATGGGCGACCGAGAAAAACAAATTGATACAATTTCAGGCAAACAATAATGCAGGCACTAGGGATGGGGTTGTGAGTATGCAGGTCTGGGCAGATAATAGTAGTCATTGTTTGTCTGTAAATAGTTTTTCTTACGTATAAATTTCTATCTGGTGTGGGGGAAAAAATGGAAGAAAATTTAAAAGTTGTGGATAAAGTTCCGAATGACACAATTTCATGTGTACAACTTCTAAAGACCTGCGTCACTATACTGAGAGCTTAGTTGGGTGTTTTTGGAGCCACTGTTCTTGTTTTTTCAGAGCCCCGTACTGCACAATGAGGATGAGGAAGTGAATCGCTGCTTGGGGTACGTTTTTCAAAATCAAGTGAAATCGCAAAAGAAAAGTGTCTGGACCCTTCCATAACATGCCATTTACATCAAAAATAGAGATTTGGTTGTAAAAAAGGAAAATTCTCCTTTAAGGCCTACTCTGTCTAAMTCATCCTTGACTTACTGTACATATCTCTTTCAAGCATACAGTAATAGATGGTCAATGTTAATTTCCACAGCCATGGCTTCAAATGTTGAAAGTGGTTCTGGAGTTGTGGCTCGTGACATATCAACAAGGTGTATGTTTTTTTCCCTCCTACCTTGCCCTTCCTCTAGGTCAGTCTGTGTGTGGTGTGTGGGGTATAAATTGATAGCAGGCTTTGGATGTCATATCTAATTAGTCTCCGTGTGCCCCTCCCACCCCATTCTCTCCCCC
>NC_036860.1:77169937-77185370 GCF_002910315.2 Salvelinus sp. IW2-2015
ATACATCCTTTTAGAATCTGAAACGCCTTCAGTATAGTGAGGTCTTTAGATGTTGTACACATTAAATTGTGTCATCCCGAACTTTATTCGCAATGTTATATTCCGTTTTGTGCAACTCGAGCTGTTTCCCTTATCCAGCTGTTCCATTCTCAGTGTAGSCTGCTGCTAGAATGGATGGAGAGGTATCACTTGAGTCGCAACCAAATGGAATAMAACTCATCTTGAAAAAACATATACTAAAAACTTGGATATCAATCCGCCTTTGTTAATACAATGGAAAGATCGAATGATTTATGATGTAATTATTGAAATAGAATGGGCGACCGAGAAAAACTAATTGATACAATTTCAGGCAAACAATAATGCAGGCACTAGGGATGGGGTTGTGAGTATGCAGGTCTGGGCGGATAATAGTATTCATTGTTTGTGTGCGTCTGTAAATAGTTTTTCTTATGTATAAATTTGTATCTGGTGTGGAAAATGAAAATGAAAATGAAAATGTTGTGGATAAAGTTCCGAATTATCAAAATTTCATGTGTACAACTTCTAAAGACCTGCGTCACTATACTGAGAGCTTAGTTGGGTGTTTTTGGAGCCATTGTTCTTGTTTTTTCAGAGCCCCGTACTGCACAACGAGGATGAGGAAGTGAATCGCTGCTTGGGGTACGTTTTTCAAAATCAAGTGAAATCGCAAAAGAAAAGTGTCTGGACCCTTCCATTTACATCAAAAATAGAGATTTGGTTGTAAAAAGGAAAATTCTCCTTTAAGGCCTACTCTGTCTAAGTCATCCTTGACTTACTGTATCTTACATATCTCTTTCAAGCATACAGTAATAGATGGTCAATGTCAACAAGGTGTATGTTTTTTTTCCTCCTACCTTGCCCTTCCTCTAGGTCAGTCTGTGTGTGGTGTGTGGGGTATAAATTGATAGCAGGTTTTGGATGTCATATCTAATTCATCTCAGTGTGCCCCCCCCACCCCATCCTCTCTCCCCCACCCCNTGTCAACTTCATGAAAGGTCCAAATGGAAGACAGTATAACACCTTCATAAACCTCCTTTACAAGCTCCTAGTTAGGTTTATATCGTCTTCTAACAGACAGCAGCACTTACCTTTAAAAGGGCTCGTTTTATAAGAGGATGGCAGTGGACTTATAACACACACATTCTGAAAATGGAATAGGTTCAAAGACTGTAAATATCAGTATGTTGTCATTTCCTACCTTGTTTTCAATTGCCTCATGTGGCAAACACACCAGAGAGTTGATACACATGGTGCCCTTGTTGCCTCAGTATTCTGGGTTGATTTGCTGAGAGCTCTTGYAGGTCCTGGGGATGCTTCTGTTTTTACAGTCACTATTTATGGTGCCGATGCGTAATGTTTGTCTGCTTCTTTGCTGCTTCTTCCCCCTGAAATGCTGTGGAGATTTACACTAGTCCTTCTCACCGCCTTCCTCCTCGCCCTCTCTTTTCCCAGGAGCCCCAGCTCTCTGTTTCCCTCCCCAGYGACACAGTGGACACCACAGCTAAATCACTTAATGCTCCTTGGCACGTGCCAGACACAGGCCGTTTTGTGYACCTCACCCAGCAGGGCTTTGGTTTAGGCGTCCTCCTGACTGCCTGTGAGCCTCCCTAAAGCCTCTGGTCCTCATTGTCTCTTAATTGGTGTTAGATTCCCACCACCTTTGTTCCACTTWGAATTAGAAGCAGCCAATTAGAATGGGAGACAGCAGAGTAAATCTGGGTGGCTGGAGGTTTGTGGGAAGGTTTCCCAGTAGTATCAAACAGTGTTTGCTTCACATCTAATGTCTATCAACAGAATGTAACTGAGTTTACATTGCTGAAGAGAGAAGGGCTTAGTTGGTGAAATGGCAGCAACATGATTAAAAGGAAATGTTGAAGTGTCTTTTCTTTTCACCCCCTTTTTCATCATATCCAATTGGTAGTTCCATTCTTGGCCCATCGCTGCAACTCCCGTACAGACTCAGGAGAGGCGAAGGTCGAGAGCCGTGCGTCCTCCAAAACACAACCTCGCCAAGCCGCACTGCTTCTGGACACAATACATGCTTAACCAGGCGCATCAATGTGTCGGAGGAAACACCGTACACCTGGCGACCGTGTATACGCCGGCCCGCCATAGGAGTCACTAGAGAGCGATGGGACAAGGACATCCCGGCCGGACAAACCCTCCCCTAACCTGGACAACGCTGGGCCAATTGTGCGTCACCTCATGGTCGCGGCCGCGACACAGCCCGGTCAAACCAGGATCTGTAGTAACGCAGCTAACACTGCGATGCAGTGCCTTAGACCGCTGCGCCACTCGGGAGGCCTTCCACACTGTATTTGTCTTTCTCCCAAATCCCCTTTCCTCTGACCCCCTCCTTCCATCCCTGAATCCCTCCTGCCCCCGCTCTTTACATCCCTCCCTGTGGATAATGTTAATCCATAACATGTATTTTACAGCAACTCTGACACACACACCGACACCCATACATCCACAGGCTTGTTCCTGTAGTAGCTTGGGGAAGCAAGTCGTTAGTGCACAGTGCACAGTGCACTTGCTAAGTGACCAAAGTCATTTCAAAATCTAACTATTTCCCCGTTTACTTTTTCTTAAAGCCCAACTGAGAAAACCTCCCAATGGGTTGTATATACCTCAAACTATTACTTTCTGAAAATAACTTTAAAAGCACTTTCAAGGTCTGCTTATGGCCAGTAGTTTGTCACTGTGGTTCTGTGGAACTAGAAATATAAAGAATTTGCCACATCCACAGCCCCTAAAATGGTTCATGGTAATTGCTGATGTACAAGAAAGCATAGCTTTTGCATCATATGGTGACAGATGTGTTAATTCACAACTAAACTAATCACTCTCATGGAAACTAGCCAGTCAAGCTAAATGGGTTTTATTATGCCAGTGATTTGTTGGCTCAGGTGGTTCAACCAGGACACATTGCGCTGTAATGATCAATGCTAATGTATCTGTGGACTAATGTGTTATGTAATTATGGGATATTCGCCCAGCAAGTTATGGATGAGCACATTATTGCTCCTCTTACCAGTGTGTCCCCCATTCAATCTCAGTCCTGTATGCATTAACTTATGGTTATGACCTCAGCACTTTGGTTACGGCTTAAGAGACAACTATAGCACTGTCAGAAGCCCACATATCCCTCCAACAAGATGTTCAGCTCCAAACAAATCCCAAACAAATTGAACATGACATTGAATCAGGAGCAACCTTGATGTCAGTGCGTCTGTCTCTCTACAAGTTGCACAAATTAGAATGCTGATTTAGCCACGTAGTTTGCATAGACACAGTCGAGTAGACGCAGGGGTACTGAAGGATCACCTGAGGCTCTGCTACTGATTAGTGGAGCAATCTGAACGCTGCTGCTCCACTTATCAGGGAGACCTCTCTGTGGACCGACGCCCTCTGAAGGTCGCTCCTGGTGAAGGTCGCCCTCCTCCTCACGCTGATCTGACGTCAGCCATTAGCGTCCCGTTCCACTCCCTCCGAGTCCAAAGCCTGATACAATTAAGAACACAACCTTAGATGTCTCTCAGACAGCCTAGAGAGCAAAATAGAGAGAGAGCGAGANCGCCCCATTTGACCGCCAAGTATAAGGAATCAGCCAATCGGTCACATCTGCAGTTCCTGGAGTCCACTCACGACTCTACCTACTGAAGGTGAGGAGCTTTGGAGAGAAGCTTCAGTGTCATTTTCAGACTTAATTCAGCAGAAGTTTTATTCATCGATTTAACGATTGAAGTCACGGTGTGGTGACCCCTGCCTCTCCATCTCTCTCTCTCTCTCTTCTTAGGTCTCTGCAGCTGTCAACTTCATGAAAGGTCCAAATGGAAGACAATATAACCCCTTCATAAACCTCCTTTACAAGCTCCTAGTTAGGTCCATATCGCCTTCTAACAGACAGAAGCACTTACCTTTAAAAGGGCTCGTTTTATAAGAGGATGGCAGTGGACTTATAACACACACATTCTGGAAATGGAATAGGTTCAATGACTCTGCAAAGTTGTAAATATCAGTATGGGCTACATATTGTTGTCATTTCCTACCTTGCTTTCAATTGCCTCATGTGGCAAACACACCAGAGATACACGTTGATACACATGGACACATGGTGCCCTTGTTGCCTCAGTATTCTGGGTTGATTTGCTGAGAGCTCTTGGAGGTCGTGGGGATGCTTCTGTTTTTACAGTCACTATTTATGGTGCCAATGCGTAATGTTTGTCTGCTTCTTTGCTGCTTCTTCCCCCTGAAATGCTGTGGAGATTTACACTAGTCCTTCTCACCGCCTTCCTCCTCGCCCTCTCTTTTCCCAGGAGCCCCAGCTCTTTGTTTCCCTCCCCAGGGACACAGTGGACACCACAGCTAAATCACTACTAATGCGCCTTGGCACGTGCCAGACACAGGCCGTTTTGTGGACCTGGGAATGGTACTATTTCACCCAGCAGGGCTTTGGTTAAGGCGTCCTCCTGACTGCCTGTGAGCCTCCCTAAAGCCTCTGGTCCTCATTGTCTCTTAATTGGTGTTAGATTCCCACCACCTTTGTTCCACTTAGAATTAGAAGCAGCCAATTAGAATGGGAGACAGCAGAGTAAATCTGGGGGGGCTGGAGGTTTGTGGGAAGGTTTCCCAGTAGCATCAAACAGTGTTTGCTTCACATCTAATGTCTATCAACAGAATGTAACTGAGTTTACATTGCTGAAGAGAGAAGGGCTTAGTTGGTGAAATGGCAGCAACATGATTAAAAGGAAATGTTGAAGTGTCTTTTCTTTTCACCCTTTTTCATCATATCCAATTGGTAGTTCCAGTCTTGGCCCATCGCTGCAACTCCCGTACAGACTCGGGAGAGGCGAAGGTCGAGAGCCGTGCGTCCTCCAAAACACAACCCCGCCAAGCCGCACTGCTTCTTGACACAATACACGCTCAACCAGCCCCACCAATGTGTTGGAGGAAACACCGTACACCTGGCGACCGTGTCAGCGTGTATATGCCCGGCCCGCCACAGGAGTCGCTAGAGAGCAATGGGACAAGGACATCCCGGCCGGCCAAACCCTCCCCTAACCTGGACGACACTGGGCCAATTGTGCGTCACCTCATGGTCGCGGCCGGCTGCGACACTGCCCGGTATCGAACCAGGATCTGTAGTAACGCAGCTAGCACTGCGATGCAGTGCCTTAGACCGCTGCGCCACTCGCGAGGACTTCCACACTGTATTTGTCTTTTTCCCAAATCCCCTTTCCTCTGACCCCCTCCTTCCATCCCTGAATCCCTCCTGCCCCCGCTCTTTACATCCCTCCCTGTGGATAATGTTAATCCATAACATGTCTTTTACAGCAACTCTGACACACACACCGACACCCATAAATCCACAGGCTTGTTCCTGTAGTAGCAAGTCGTTAGTGCACAGTGCAATGGCTCATCGCTTTGCTAAGTGACCAAAGTCATTTCAAAATCTAACTATTTCCCCATTTACTTTTTCTTAAAGCCCAACTGAGAAAACCTCCCAATGGGTTGTATATACCTCAAACTATTACTTTCTGAAAATGACTTTAAAAGCACTTTCAAGGTCTGCTTATGGCCAGTAGTTTGTCATTGTGGTTCTGTGGAACTAGAAATATAAAGAATTTGCCACATCCACAGCCCCTAAATTGGTTCATGGTAATTGCTGATGTACAAGAAAGCATAGCTTTTGCATCATATGGTGACAGATGTGTTAATTCACAACTAAACTAATCACTCTCATGCAAACTAGCCAGTCAAGCTAAATGGGTTTTATTATGCCAGTGATTTGTTGGCTCAGGTGGTTCAACCAGGTAGCATTGCGCTGTAATGATCAATGCTAATGTATCTGTGGACTAATGTGTTCTGTAATTATGGGATATTCGCCCAGCAAGTTATGGATGAGCACATTATTGCTCCTCTTACCAGTGTGTCCCCCATTCAATCTCAGTCCTGTATCCATTAACTCATGGTTATGACCTCAGCACTTTGGTTACGGCTTAAGAGACAACTGTAGCACTGTCAGAAGCCCACATATCCCTCCAACAAGCTGTTCAGCTCCAAACAAATCCCAAACAAATTGAACATGACATTGAATCAGGAGCAACCTTGATGTCAGCGTGTCTGTCTCTCTACAAGTTGCACAAATTAGAATGCTGATTTAGCCACGTAGTTTGCATAGACACAGTCGAGTAGAAGCGGGGGTACTGAAGGATCACCTGAGGCTCTGCTACTGATTAGTGGAGCAATCTGAACGCTGCTGCTCCACTTATCAGGGAGACCTCTCTGTGGACCGACGCCCTCTGAAGGTCGCTCCTGGTGAAGGTCGCCCTCCTCCTCACGCTGATCTGACGTCAGCCATTAGCGTCCCGTTCCACTCCCTCCGAGTCCAAACCCTGACACAATTAAGATGAATTAGCGTGAACACAACCCTAGATGTCTCTCAGACAGCCTAGAGAGCAAAATAGAGAGAGAGYGTGAGAGTTTATTGGAAAGTTTAAAATGGAGAGAAAGCAATAAAAACACACCACAGTGTGACTTTCAGCCTGGAGGGTAAGTTTGTTAGAGTTTATTGCTACTTTATAGGGTGGAACATTGCACTGTGACATCCTGACACAGGTCAGGTGGTAGCAGCAGGCAGTGAGTATGAGGAGAACTGGAGAAGTGCTGTATAATAGCGTCCTGTCCGGTGACCTCCTTTCCATTGCCACAACACATACCCGTTGTATATTACCAATCATTCCCTCCAGTTGCAGACGGTCCACCAGCAGAGCGTACCTGAATCTTCTAATAGCTTTTCTAATGCGTCCAAAATATCCAGTTACATCAGCTGCTAATAACAGTCCACACTGTCGGTAATACCAGAGCCTGATGTTCATTGAGACATGCTCTATGTGGTCTTACAGAGCCTGGATCCTGGTAACCATGGCACTCACCTCACCCTGTCAGCAATGTTCATTTAAAACCAAACAGGTGGCTTCACCACACACACACACACACACACACACACACACACACACTGTGTGGGGGTTTAATTTCTAAGTGGGCTGTATAATAACCCATCCCTTTTAATCATTTAATAAAAGTTAAGTGTTATTTTCTAATTCATTTAGTGTTAAGAAATTACCTCTCTTTGGGCTGTCAAGGTAAAAACAAGAAAGTGATCATGCATTTGAGTGATGACAGGGATGTTGCATATTTAAAATAAATACCCTTTGGGATGTCCTTCCAAGCTTCACTGTGCTATGTTAGAGTTATTGAATGTTTTAAAGTTTGGATTTCTGGCACCAAAGTACTCACATTCTTTACTCACAACGGTCCACCATTTTGGCATCCACAAATGATGTGCCTGTTTGGCAGAAACAAGTGACTAGAAGCAACCTTCCATAACACAGTGTATGGTGCTGATCTGAGGGGACTGGGAGACTGAGTGGAGAAGGGGCAGAAGGCAGCTCTGTGCTGGTCTGGTTGGGCAACTCCAGGGACTTTGGCACTAATTGACTGAGGGAAGAGGATGGGTTTTGGCTAAAGGAAGGATCTGTTTGTTAACCCATCGACCCTCATGATTTCAGACAGGGAATTTATCCATTCATTGTCTGCCAGTTGATTGTTGTTGTTCTGAGTCCCTGGAGGCTATACAGTGGTTCTATGCATCTCAAAATGACTATCYGCCTAAAATTAAGCTCACTGTAAAAACATTATTTTAGTCTTTGTCATTCATAAACAATTCATGACTCCTAACACCCAATAGGTGTTAGCCTATTGGGAGGTGGGAGATGAGAAAGAACTCTTATTCGCTGACAGTAAATGCATTCAGTGACTGAGTTAGTGTTTTGTTGTAAATGAGAYCAACATCAATCAGTGTCGAGTATACAGTAGTTGCTGCCATGATATTTAAATTGTTGCCAAGTGCACCTGTATCAAATCTTGAACAAAATATTGCCTCGTTGAAAAAACCCTAACAACTATGGAAATAGTTGACAAACAACATCAATGTAATTGTGCCCTAGTGAAATTAAAATAGGAAATAACCTCTCAAGAAAATAAATGATTGACTGCATGCGTCCCGTTTAAACGTGTTTCTCTCTACGGTGGGAATATGTTCATGCGTTTTTGGATAGCAAATGCAATGTTTAATTGTACAGAAATTACTTTTAATGTATGAGTTTTCATCACTGTTAGAGTGTTTGAGATATATTACTCCTTATATGATAGAGATCCTCTCTATCTATAGAGATCCTCTCTTGAGCATATTGGAAACAGCACCAAGATGAGTCTTAAAACTTGGCCTCAGTTCTGCCACGTTCCTATCATGGCCATCAAGTTCACGGGCAATACTGTGGGATGGTTATTTAGACCAACTTATCACACTTTTGGTATTAAGCCATGGCCTGAGGTATAAGTCATGGTAATTCAACAAATGGAGGTCTTTTTTTAATTTAACCCGGTAAGTTGACTGAGAACACATTCTCATTTACAGCAACAACCTGGGGAATAGTTACAGGGGAGAGGAGGGGGGATGAATGAGCCAATTGTAAGCTGGGGATGATTAGGTGACCATGATGGTACGAAGGCCAGATTGGGAATTTAGCCAGGACACCAGGGTTAACACCCCTACTCTTTCAACAAGTGCCATGGGATCTTTAGTGACCACAGAGAGTCAGGACACGTGTTTAACATCCCAGCCGAAAGACAGCACCCTACACAGGGCAATGTCCCCAATCACTGCTCTGTGGCATTGGGATATTTTTTTAGACCAGAGGAAAGGGTGCCCCCTACTGGCCCTCCAACACCACCTGGTCTCCTATCCAGGGACTGACCAGGACCAACCCTGCTTAGCTTCAGAAGCAAGCCAGCAGTGGGATGCAGGGTGGTATTCTCCTGCCCATATTTGAAATAGATAGATGTTAGGAAGGATGATGAAACAAACTGTCCTGACCCTGACCCTGACATGCAGTCACCAGCACTAGACTCCCAGACCCCACCCAGTAACACCTCCTCCCCCGCCCAGTATCACCTCTGTCTTAGTGTCCAGCCATCTCCTGGTAAATCATGAAGGACCCCAGAGGAGAGAGGCCTGCTGGAATTGGAATCTGAAGAAGTGTGTAAATCCGATCTATAGGACTAATTGTGTCCACTGTGAATGGCAAACATGCTGCCACAGGTCTGTGAGGACGGCAGTAGCAGGCGTATCAGGAGCAGAAGTGACGGGAGTCTTTTAAGGGGAGAGACAAGACTCATTTCCGACTGATGAAATAGCCATTGCCTCCCTTTCCCATTTCAGCTGTCCTYTTTATTGCATCACCTAAAATGCTGGAAAAATTTATTTCGGAAAGCAGGAGGAAAGTCTCATTTTTATAGGCCGTCACATCATTTTCCTCCAGACAGTCGGAGGTAGAGGTACTTTCTCCTTCACCTAACCCCCCTCCCTCCCTGCCTCCCTCCCTCCCTTTGCTCAAAGTTGTTCTAGGAATTACATTGGATCAATATAATGTTATTTGTCTGTCCATGTTCCTCAAGGTGTGAAATGAAACCTATCAGTAAGCAGGTTTCGATCCAGTCATTTCAGGCGAATTAATTACTTGATGCATAAAACACCAGGCCTTATGGAAACAGACAATTTGTTGGTAAAATGTCCCAATGTCGACAAAACAAAATACGCAAGACAAGGTGGGATTTTATTGGGTCTGTGAAATAGATTATGAAAAAATTACAGTGGAAATGTATTTATGGACAAATATTGATATTAAAAGAATAATTTCGCAGTAAACTTGGAGTCACACGATAATATGTTTAGATTGAGGGTAGGCTATCACTTGAATGGGGACATGATGATTGGTGCTTGGCTGCAATTATCAAATACAAATGATCTGGCTTTTATCCATATCATCATATAACCTACCCTGTCCAATTTATCAGCGAGCTGTCTATAGAGCATGCACCAAAACCAGATTGGGCAAGTTTGCAATATTATCGCAATAGGTTTTGTGACAAAACCACTGATAGAGTTGAAAATGCCATGGAAACCCATTTAACTTATATTCTTTATTRGGTACATGGAAACTTAACCACAAAAGTGTTTTTTTATGTGCACTACGTCGTCGTGCACAGCCTTTTATAACAAGTCAGTTTGATGGAAACACCCCTCTGGTGGTAATGAGCATATTGTTTTTAATGCAGATTTTAGAATGTTCGCATGAAAATCTGTGGCCAATTGGATGGAAACCTAGCTACTCCTGCCTTTTACACAACAGCAAGACACCTTCCCCTTTGTCTGTCTCTGTTTGGACTTMAATGGCTTCATTTAAGCCAATAATATGAAGCCATTACCCATGCATTATTTCCATGTTCTTTAAGATAGAGGAGTTCCTTTGAAAAGAGATATAGTAAATACAACACATTCATCAAACAATCCGTTTGTAATTGCTATAGCACACACAACAATGTATGTAATCCCAGTGGTGTTTGCATGTACTGTAGATTAGGTAACTCCAACTTGTAAGTCGCTCTGGATAAGAGCGTCTGCTAAATGACTTAAATGTAAATGTAAAATGTAACATTGGATGTGTTTCTAAAGTGGTTGATTCCTTATACGACTTGAAGGTAATAGCAATGCATCCTTACACTTTACCGTACATTTATATCTCATGTGGTACAATACAGCAATTATGTGTTTCAATGTACTCAAAACTTTTCTCAACCTGTGACTTATCTTCATTGTGTTTCATACATTTATGCTTCTCTCAGACAAACCACTTTTTCATAACGTCACACTCCCCCTACACACACACACACACACACACAACACACCACACACCACACACACACACAACACACACACCACACACACACACACACACACACACACCCACAACACACACAACACAACACACACACACAAACGATTCCATAATTGCATGTTTTATTATTTTCAATATAAGGAACTATTATCTGAATACCCAGCCTGTAATGAATCCGTAGCACAGTGCATTGATAATGTAATTCAGGATAGAAAATATCAATATTTATTCATCACCGTAATTACACTATGAGGAGCATTTAGTGCCCCAAAAAATGTGTAATTGATTGATGCAGTACACTGAGTTTCTATCTCAGCTAATATAGCACTCCATTTCCATTCTTAATTGGATCAACATACACTGCAATGCACAATTATTAGGCAAATTGTATCCCTCAGGATTCATTTTATTGTTGAACAAACACAATGCTTTTAGTCAATCCAAAATGTTATTGAACCTCAAACTGAATGTTTAACAAGAAAAAGTGAGTTTTGTCTTTCTCAGGGAATATATAAGTTGAAGTCAGAAGTTTACATACACTTAGGTGGAGTCATTAAAACTCGTTTTTCAACACTCACAATTTTCTGGTTAACAAACTTAGTTTTGCAAGTCGGTTAGGACATGACACAAGTCATTTTCCAACAATTCTTTACAGACAGATTATTTAACTTATAATTCGCTGTATCACAATTCCAGTGGGTCAGAAGTTTACATTAACTAAATTGACTGTGCCTTTAAACAGCTTGGAAAATTCCAGAAAATATGTCATGGCTTTAAAGCTCTGATAGGCTATTTGACATCATTTGAGTAATTGGAGGTGTACCTGTGGATGTATTTGAAGGCCTACCTCAGTGCCTCTTTGCTGACATGGGAAAATCAAAAGAAAATAAGCCAAGACCTCAGAAAAAAATGGTAGACCTCACAAGTCTGGTTCATCCTTGGGACAATTTCCAAACGCCTGAAGGTACCACGTTCATCTGTACAAACAATAGTACGCAAGTATAAACACCTGGGACCACGCAGCCGTCATACCGCTCAGGAAGGAACCGTTCTGTCTCCTAGAGATGAATGTAATTGGTGCGAAAAGTGCAATCAATCCCAGAACAACAGCAAAAGACCTTGTGAAGATGCTGGAGGAACAGGTACACAAGGTTCTATATCCACAGTAAAGCGAGTCCTATATCAACATAACCTGAAAGGCCCTCAGCAAGGAAGAAGCCACTGCTCCAAAACCATAAAAAAAGCCAGACTACGTTTGCAATGCACATGTGGACAAAGATGGTACTTTTTGGAGAAATGTCCTCTTGTCTGATGAAACAAAATAGAGACTGTTTGCCATAATGACCATCGTTATGTTTGGAGGAAAAAAGGAGGATGCTTTAAGCCGAAGAACACATCCCAACGTGAAGCAGGGGTGGCAGCATCATGTTGTGGGGGTGCTTTGCTGCAGGAGGGACTGTGCACTTCACAAAATAGATGGCATCATGAGGAGGAAAATTATGTGGATATATTGAAGCAACATCTCAAGACATCAGTCAGAAAGTTAAGCTTGGTACGCAAATGGGTCTTCCAAATGGACAATGACCCCAAGCAACTTCCAAAGTTCGTGGCAAAATGGCTTAAGGACAACAAAGTCAAGGGTATTGGAGTGGCCATCACAAAAGCTCTGACCTCAATCTACAGAAGATTTGTGGCAGAACTGAAAAAGCGTGTGGGAGCAAGGAGGCCTACAAACCTGACTCAGTTACAGCCAGCTCTGTCAGGGAGGAATGGGCCAAATTCACCCCAACTTATTGTGGGAAGCTGTGGGAAGGCTACCGAAACATTCTACCCAAGTGAAACAATTTAAAGGCAATGCTACCAACTACTTATTGAGTGTATGTAACCTTCTGACCCACTGGGAAATGTGATGAAAGAAATAACATCTGAAATAAATCATTCTCTCTACTATTATTCTAACATTTCACATTCTGACATTAAAATAAGTGGTGATCCTAAACTGACCCTAGGAGACAGGGATTTTTTACTCGATTAAATTGTCAGGAATTGTGAAAAACTGGAGTTTAAATGTATTTGGCTAAGGTGAAGTAAACTTCCGACTTTCAACTTATTAGTGTGCACAATTATTAGGAAAACATTAGGGCCCACAAGTTCTCAATAGGATTTTAAGTCAGGTGAGGAAGAGGGCCTGGTCATTATTCAGGATCTTGGAGGCCCTTGCTGGCTAGCCAAGCAGTGGAGTACTTGGATGGCAGTGTTCTTCCTGACCGCTCCTGTCTCAGCCTCAGTATTTTGCGGCAGTAGTTTATGTGTCGGGGGCTAGGGTCAGTTGGTTACCTGGAGAGTACTTCTCCTGTCTATCCAGTGTCCTGTTGTGAATTGTTAAGTATGCTCTCTCTAATTCTCTCGTTTCTCTACTTTCTCTCTGAGAACCTGAGCCTAGGACATGACGGTCGGGTACGTCCGTGGTGAACCCTTGTGCACCCAGTCCGCCTGGCCTTGCTGCTATTCCAAGTTTCAAACTGTTCTGCCTGGCGGTTAGGAACCCCTACTGTCCCAGACCTGCTGTTTTCAACTCTTAATGATCGGCTATGAAAAGGCCAACTGAGATTTATTCTGATGTATTATTTGGACCATGCTTGTCATTTATGAACATTTTGAAAATCTTGGCTCTCTCTAATTTTCTCCTTCTCTCTTTCTTTCTCTGCGGAGGACCTGAGCCCTAGGACCATACGTCGGGACTACCGGCGCGTGGTGACTCCTTGCTGTCGCCAGTCCGCGGCTGGCCTTGCTGGCTATTCCCCGTTTTTCAAGCTGTTGCTGCCTTGCGGTGTATGGAACCCTACCTTGTCCCCAGACCTGCTTGTTTTCAACTCTTAATGAATCGGCTATGAAAAGCCAAACTGAGATTTTATTCGCTGATTATTATTTGACGCATGCCTTGTGCATTTAATCGAACATTTTGAAAAATCTTGGCTCGTCTCTAATTTTCTCCCTTCTCGTCTTTCTTTCTCCGTCGGAGGACCTGGGCCCCTAGGACCATGGCGTGCGGGAGGACCTGCCGCGCCGTGGGTGCATCCGTTGCTGTCGCGGCCAGTCCCGCCTCTGGCCGTTTGCTGCTATTCCAGTTTCAGGCTGTTCTGCTGCGGTTTTATGGTAACGCCACGCTGGTGCCAGACCTGGTTGTTTTTTGCAACTCTTGATGATGCGGCTATGAAAAGCCCACTGAAAATTATTCATGATTATTATTTGACCATGCTTGTCACTATGAACATTGTTTTGAACATCTTGGCATCAAGTTTCCTGTTCTAATCTCCACCCGGGCACAGCCCAGAGAGAGGACTGGCCACCGCCTCATGAGCGTGGTTCCTCTCTAGGTTTCTTTCCCCCCTAGGTTTTTTTTTTTTTGGGGGCCCCCCCCCCCTTTTTTTCTCAGGGAGTTTTCCTAAGCCACCGTGCTTCTACACCTGCATTAAACTAGCTTGTTTGGGGTTTTTAGGTGGGTGTCTGTACAGCAGCTGTCGAGGAATAATTAGCTGATGTTCGAAGGGCTATATAAATAAAATTGATTGATTGTTGCATGTGATGGAGCATTGTGCTGCATGAAGATCATGGCCTTCTTGAATGCTGAAGACTTCTTCCTGTACCACTGCTTGAAGAAAGTCTCTTCCAGTTTCAGTCCATCTTCAACCTGAAAAGGTCRAACTACCTCATCCTTAATGATAGCAGCCRATACCAGTACCCCTCCTTCACCTTGCCTGACTCGAAGTGGTGCCCTGTGTCCATTACTGATCCAGCCACGGGCCCATKCATCTGGTCCATCAAGAGTCACTCTCATTTCATCTGTCCATAAAACCTTTGAAAAATCTGTCTTCAGGTATTTCTTTGCCCAATCTTYACACTTCAACTGTTGAATCTTATTCAGTGGTGGTCGTGTTTCAGCCTTCTTGACCTTGGCCATGTCTCTGAGCACTTGACACCTTGTAGATCTGGACACTCCAGGTAGGTTGCAGTTCTGGATTATGGTGGCACTGGAGGATAATGGGTTCCTGGTAGCTTGACGATTAATTAAGTATTTTGGAGTTAATTTGCGCCTTTTCTTCTCCATGCATTTTTTGCGCCCCAGTTGAGTATTCGCAACAAAACGTTTGATTGTCCGGTGGTCACGCCTCAATAGTTTTGCTATTTCAAGAGTGRTGCATCTGTCTGAAAGGCATTTGACAATTTTTTACTTTTCAGTGTCAGTTAAGTCTCTTTTTTGGCCCATTTTACCTGAGGTAATGAAGCTGCCTAATAATCATGCACACCTTGATATAAGGTGTTATTCACTTTCACCACACCCTCCCTCATTACACAAACACATATCACCTGAAAATGATTACATCCCATAAGCATTKAAGTTTATATAGTTTGGAGTTGGAAAATGTGCATAGAAATAATGATAAGATCAGAATACTCACTTGCCTAATAATTGTGCACGCAGTGCAGAAACAAATTGAAAGCATAAAATGTCGACTCATTGGGATGTAAGCTTTAGGCACTGTACTTGTTTTGGGAGATTGTTAATACATGCACTTTGACATTTTCATTAGTGTACCTCTTGGGCA
>NC_036860.1:77186345-77195022 GCF_002910315.2 Salvelinus sp. IW2-2015
TCTGTTTCCCCCCATGTCCTTGTCCGGAATTGTTTATTGTAGTGCTTGTGCACGTTATGCTGGTGTGTACCGGGTTTTGTTTACCCATTGATTTATTGTTCTGTCTACGGTGGTTTTGTTTATTAAACTGCGCCGTTGTAAATCAGTTTTTGCTCTCCTGCGCCTGACTTCTCTGCCGCCAGTACGCACCCCCTACAGAATTCCGGACCCGAACTTATGGAGTCAGCAGGAGCAGGTACCCCGGGTATAGGGGTGGAGGAGCGCGTCCGGGAGAACGCAGCAATGCTCCACCATCTTGGCACCGCCATGGACCGCGTTGTCCAGACAATGGACCGCTGGGAGAGACAGGGAGTTCTCCCAGGGCCTCCACCAGCACAACCGGGGTCTCCACTAGGCGCCCCTCCTTCTCCTGGACCCAGTCAGCTTCGTCTCTCCCTTCCCCAGGAATACGATGGGACGGCTGCGAACTGCCAGCGGTTCCTGTTGCAGCTGGACTTATACCTGTTAACCGTCCACCCGGCCTCTTAGGGCCGTGAGAGGGTGTCCGCCCTCGTCTCGTGCCTCACCAGGAAAGCCCTGGAGTGGGCCAACATCGTATGGAGAGAGGGAGTTGCGGCGTTGGACCAGTTTGAGGAGTTCACCCGCCCGAGGGAAGAGCGGCGGGTGAACGCCTCTTCCATCTGAGGCAGGGGACGAGGAGCGCCCAGGAGTTCGCCCTGGAGTTTCGCACCCTGGCTGCCTGCGCGGGATGGAACAGGGTCCTGATCGACCATTATCGCAGCAGTCTGCGCAAAGACGTCCGTCGGGAGTTGGCCTGCAGAGACACCACCCTCACGMTCGACCAGCTGGTGGACCTGTCCATCCGGCTGGATAACCTGCTGGCCACCCGCGGACGTTCAGATCGGGGTCTGTTGGTTCCATCCCCCCGCACCCCCTCTCRGATACCCATGGAGCTGGGAGGGGCGGTGCGCAGGGAGACCGGAGGGGGTTCCAGCTCGTGCACCATCTGTGGCCACAGAGGTCACACTGCTGGTCGGTGCTGGGTTGGTTCCTCTGGGTATCGAGGCAGCAGGCAGGGCACTCTGGCGTCACCCCAGGTGAGCCGGCACCATTCTCACCCAGAGCCCTCTGTTGCACATATGTTTGTGTATGTCACTTTTCCTGAGTTTTCCCCGCATTCCCAGCATAAGGCTCTCGTCGATTCAGGCGCGGCTGGGAATTTTATAGATAGATCGTTCGCCCATAGTTTAGGGATCCCTATTATTCCCTTGGCTGTGCACCTCCCCGTTCACGCCTTAGATAGTCGACCATTAGGGTCAGGGTTGATTAGGGAGGCCACCGCTCCTCTGGGCATGGTGAAGCAGGGGGGTCACAAGGAGAAAATGAGTCTCTTCCTTATTGACTCTCCTGCGTTTCCCGTGGTGCTAGGCCTACCCTGGTTAGCTTGTCATGACCCCACTGTTTCTTGGCCACCGAGGGCTCTCACAGGGTGGTCGGGGAGTTGTTTAGGGGTTTCCGTGTGCTACTACGGTGAAAGTCAGACACAGGTCTCTACCGGTGCGCATTCCCCCTGAATATGCCGATTTGGCTCTCGCCTTTCCAAAAAAGAAGGCGACTCAATTACTACCGCACGACAGGCGATTGTGGGATAAACTCCTGGTAGATGCTGCACTTTCCCAGGAGTCATGTGTATGCCTCTCCCAATTAGGCGGAACGGCAGGCTATGGAAACATGATGTCTCCGAATCCCTGCATCAGGGGTACAATTCGGTCCTCACACTTCACCCGCCTCCTCGAGTTTATTTTTTGTTGAAGAAGAAGGAGGGAGGATGTTCCCGGTACTGTTACTATCGGGGGTCTGAACCAGAATCACGGTGAGGTATAGTTCCCCGCTACCCGCTCATAGCCAGCAGCGATTGAGTCAATGCACGGGCGCGCTTCTTCACCAAACTAGATCTCAGGAGCGCTACCACGGGCCGAGCATGTGTCCCTGGTGTCCAGGGTACTTGTCGCCTGTTGAGCATGACTGTCACGATACGTCTTTAGGTGAAGAGAGGACCAAGGCGCAGCGTGATAAGATACATCTTCTATTATTTGGAAAGATGAAACGAACACGAAACAATAATAAAACTAAATCCACACACCAACAAACGACCGGAAGTACAAACGAAAGTGCAGACTACAAGCTACTAAACGTCAAACATAGACCAATTACCCACCAACCTACCTAATGCCTATGGCTGCCTAAATATGACTCTCAATCAGAGACAACGATAGACAGCTGGTCATTCTAATTGAGAACCATCCAGGCAACAAATAGACTTACATAAACACCTACCTGAACACAACCCCATGAAACTCTACCAAAACCAGCCCTAGACAATAACACAAAACCTAAGACTAGACAAAAACCACAAAAGCATCCCGCCATGTCACACCCTGACCTAACTAAAAATAATTAAGAAACAAAGATAACTAAGGCCAGGGCGGGGGGGGGGGGCGTGACAATGACCTTGTAACGTCAAAGGCTGAGAAATGCCTGTTCTTCCAGCAGCCGTCCTCCTTCCTAGGGTATCGGCATTTCCACCTCAAGGGTGGAGATGGAGAGTGACCGCAATTGGCAAGTCCGTGCCGTATGGCCGACTCCCACCAGGTAAAGGAGGTGTGCAGCGTTCTTAGGGTTTGACAACTACTACGGAGTTTTATCCGGGGTTTGGTCGGGTAGGGCTCCATGACCTCACTGCTGAAGGGGGGCCTGGTCCCGTTTGCAGTTGTGCAGGCTGAAAATGCGGACAGGGCTTTTAGTCAACCTGGCGGGCTCCTGTTTACCTCGGCTCCCGTGCTGGGCCCCATCGGATCCCTCTTTGGTGTTCCATAGTGGAGGTGGACGCGTCCGAGGCTGGGATAGGAGCTGTGCTCTTCTCAGCGCTCGTGCAACAGCCACGGGAAGCTCCGCCCCTTTGTGCGCTTCTTGCTCGGAAGAAGCCCTTTAGCGACCGGTGGACGAAACTATGAGTGGGGGACCGGGAGCTGTGGCTGTCGTCAGGCTTTGAGGCGTGGAGACATTTGCTTGAGGGGGCTAAACACCCTTTTCTCATCTGGACTGACCACCGCAATCTGAGAACACCGGGCGGCGAGGAGACGAACCTCGTCAGGCAAGGTGGGCCATGTTTTTTTCACGCCGTTTTGTGGTTTTCCCTTTCCTATACACCAGGCTTCCCAGAACATGAAGGCAGACGCATTGTCCCGGCTGTAGACACAGAGGAGCCGTGCCCATGGATCCCACTCCACATACTCCCGGCCTCCTGCCTGGGTGGAGCCGGTAGTGTGGGAGTCTGGAACGCGGACATTTGAGCAGCGTTACGTGCAGACCCGCTCCCGTCCAGGTGTCCCCGCTGGGCGCCTGTACGTCCCGTCTGCTGTTGTGAACTGTTGCCGCACGCGAGGCTGCGCGACTGACACATGCGCAGTCCCGAATCGGTTGATCTACTTCTCTGCCGCCAGTACGCAACCCCCTCCACCCCCCCTTCGTTCGCTCTGACCACCCCTGCTAGCCCCCCATCTCCTCTAGTCAGGCTTCCAGTCACGTGGGCCCAAGGAGCCCCAGTCAGAGAGGCCCATCACAGGCTCTCATCAGGGACAAGATAGCGTGTCTGTGTTCTCCTCATAATCAAAGCAACAAGATGCCATTAGTCTGTGGTGGGTTGGCAGCAGTTGGCCTAACCCCTTGGTAATCAATTTTGCAATGGCAGATGCTCACAGGGGTACAAATTTCCATGCCTCGCAGCAGCTGTTCCCAAATAAATAGCAAAGGATCGTTCTTTTTCCGGTCTCCCCTCTCCTTCCAATCTATTATCTCCCTGAACTATTATTGGTGGTATGCCGGCCAGGTAATCCCACGATGTTTGTGTGTATTGAAAAAGTTTTGGATCAAAATTGCTTTTGTTTCTTTATCTTGTGCAAACAAGTCTGTCTGCCAAATCACCTCCCTTTTTCTCTCTATTCTCCTGTCTCTTCAGTCCACTCTTTCCCTCTCCTCAGGGATACGTGGTGGATCTGAGATCGATATCTTCTCTGAGCTGCCAGCAAGGGATGGGTGGAGAACTTTTGGCAGCCGCTCAAAAAGTTTCCTCCAACATCAACACTGATTAATGGCAATTAAAACATCAGCAGGTAATGGATATGCATGTATGAACCACCAGTGGAGCAAAGTGGAAAAGCAAAGGCACTCATAAAACAAACTCAAGTCATTCATGTAAAGTCCGGGTTTGTTTCAGCACAACTATGATAAATGTTACACCAACATCAGCATGCCTACCTGTCTTTACCTCCATGACTCTGCAGAAGATCTGGATTCATCAAGCCCTCCCTGTATAGCAGTACAGCCTCAATCTGCAACCATGATGGTGGCTATTCTCTGAACCTTACGCCTAGTCCCACCTTCAATGACTCTAAATGTCTCATTTATTGTGACGAAAAGGCAATTATTTCCATTGTGCTTGTCACACACCCGAGAGTTTTGACAGATGGCGGTGTGTCGCCTGGCAGCCGTGTCCATCCATTTAATCTAAGGGTTGTGTTGGTGTGGTAACTGGCACAGCGGGGAGCAGGCCGCAAGGAGAGGCTGGGGGAGTGGTGGGTCAGGGACTGGGAGGAGTGTCAGGAGAACAGCCCACCGAAACAGGAGGCGCCAAACCTGGCATTCCAGCTGGTGTAGACCTACTGTACACAAACCACCCAGAGTAGAATTACTGAAGGTCTGGCTAGGATGGGGACGTCTGCTCAACTTTTTGGTGAAACATTCGTTAACTTTGTTTAACATGATTGGAACACCTCCAATATCCTTTGAGTGCGAGTGGAGAGGGACCATGGCAAACAGACAAGGTCGTTGCATGATCCCTGCCCTTTTCTGCTCACTGCAGAAACTCTGGTGTCAGGGGCCAACCAAGGAGTGGGCAAATTTGTGTTGTCCTTGACATTGACTCCAGAGTCAACAGCCTGTGGAATGTGACACACACACAGGGCTAAAAGTGGCTGAGAGAAGAACACACTCAGCTCTTGTTACTGTCACAGAGCAGCAAACACTGGTGCAAGTTCTTCACCTAGTTCCTTTCTCTCTTTTCTCTTCTTCTCGTTCGTCTCTCACACTCTTTCAAATTAGTGATCTATTAAAGTGTGATTAAATGGAGATTAAATGGCCTTCTTTGTTGCGATAAAGAGGCTTCTACCAATCTCTCTCCCTGTTCTTCTCTCATCTCTCCTCTCATCTCTCTCTTTCTCTCTCTCCACATTCTCATCGTCTCTCTCTCTTATCTCTCTCAAGCTCTACCTCTGTGAGTAGGAACAATATAGAAGGTAGTGCTGAAGGTTTGCTCATTGAGCTGTCTGGACTGTTTTGCCTTATCTCTGTGTGAATTGCACTCAGAGGAAATGCCCGGTCCTCGCGTGTCTTCCCTTCCTCACCAGACTCATTGTTGTAGTTAGTGAGTCACACAGACCCATTACTGCAGTCTCAGTGGGCGCTGTGGACTAACTGTCAAAGCACTCTCACACCTGGGGCTTCTCTCCTGCTGCTGCCTCACACTACACTATGTAGAGGTTTACTGCTGTTTGGTGGTTACTGAAGTCAGACGTTATTGACACAAGAAATATCTGCTGTGTTTTTTGGGGTAAAATACATTAATGATGTACAGCAAACACATTTGTAGCAGAACCCTGATCTTTTTGATGCTATTTATATCATTGTGTATGACATTATGTAGTCATTCATGACAATATGTTGTATCTCATTCTCTGGTGGTTACAGTATATATCCACTCTTCATCTCAGAGTGAAATACGCTGATAGGAGATCAGAAATAGAGGGGTGTTGCGTAACAACCACGTGGGGCAAAGAGTAGCTTCTTAGCCCCGGGGTCAAGGTCGATGTGGCCCTGCTTCCAGAGATGTGGGCCTCGTATGGGATCGTTTCCCCAGTATAGAAGACCGAACACATAAATGAATTTGGCTTCCCAGCTGATTTCCTCTGGGGAACTTCCGTCCGCTGCTCCAAAAGCAGCATCAGGCACTGTAAAACCACCTCACCACACTCCTCTTTTATTAGCCTCTTTTCCAGTCCTCCATTGAAACGGGTAAAAGAGCAATATAGAGAAAAAAGGTTGATCCTACAACGCAAACAATGAGATTGCCCTCCCTCTCTCCTTCTTCTCCCTCTATCTGGGAAGTGGAGATTAATGAACTCAAGCACTTTCCTAATTAGAACAGCCCTTTGTTTCCGAGCGCTCCCAGTAGGGTGTGAAGTAGTGCCTCACATCTCAAACGGGACCCTGCAGTGCTATGTCCTGGGGTTGGGTAATTCACTACTTACAAAGAGCAAGCCCTACCGCTGGGGCGCCCTGTACCCACACCACAGAGAACGGGAGAGGAGCTGGAAGGGAGACAGAGGTGGTAGTTTAGGCTGCTCGCTAGCGGCCGGTATCAGCGACTGGTCGTCCCAGTCAGAGTCGATGTGGCTGAGGCGCTAGGCTAAAGCTCGCTGGCAGAGTCATTGACACGAGGTTGACGTTGGACTGGCCTCATCCTGTCCTTCAACCTCTACTTAATGTAATACTGCAGTGACATTATCATTAGGGGTGGCGAACAACATACATGGCTGTTTGGATGATGAAGCTAGGGGGTTTAAGCAGAGGAGGCTTGCTTAAACACACGGTGTTGTGTACGTATAAAGCCACAAAGCTTCCTACTGCATAGGAAACTTCCCCGGGCTAAAATAAAGCGTGTTTTGGCACTTGTAAACACTCGTTATGAGAGAGGAGCGAGCGAGTTACTTTGTGGAGTGGAACCTCCACTGTTCTGTACGTATAACAGATTAATGTGGATAATATTTTCTCCGAGGTGTCAACAGGCCACATTTGGCCTTGTGAGGAAATGCAATAACAAAATGATCAGGAAGTCAACCATCTGGAAATGTGTGTGATAGTGAAAATCCATAGGAGCATATGAGGATGAGATCGATCTTTCATGTAGCCAGAACTACAGGCTATTGACTGCAGGGCAGAAAACAATAAATGTATCAACCAGCGCTGATAGGAATTTCGTGCTGGCCTATAGAGAGAAAGGGAACTTGGAATGTGGTTCTCGATGACACGGCTAACTGCATTTCCCTCTTTGCGGAAGGGATTGAGAAATTTTAAAAACCAAGTGTTGGGATGGAAAAATATGGACATTTATGGATCAATAAACTGTTCATTCCGGTGCTGCTGTTCATCACGCATTTCACAGTGCTTTCTTCATCGTAGACTAGTCCCGCCAACAATTGAGAATAATAAGGTCCTGTAATGAATCCATATCAATAGAGGAAAATGAAATATTTGGAAAACGTTTATTATCTCTTCGTAAGTTGTCTCTTTTTCTTTATCAGACCAGATTGAATTGTAACATGTTGAGAAGTGGGACATTCATCCACTGGTAAGGTGATCATTCAGATGCCAATGGTTCCACTTTTGGAATCTCTTTGACTTGGTATTACCAACACAATCTCTGGCATGCTACAAACACTGAACCACAGTCCAACCATAATCAATCTCTGCTTTCACAAATGAGGGAGAAAGGGAATGCTCTCCAACTTTTCTCCTAACCTTGACACAGGCCTCTCATTATGAGAAAGGCAATTAGCTTAGGTTAATGATGGCCTGTCCGCCCATCCATGTCTCTCTGCTATGCATGTTGAAGTTTGAAAAGTCAGGTGGAAAGTAGGAACAGAGTAAGGGAGGGAGGAGAGACAGTGAGGGTTCGAGTCCCATTAAGGGCACTCCATTGCCCTTGTCTGGCATGCTCGACATGGGGATTACAGCTCAGTAGTAAAGCTAGCAGCCCAGCAGTAGAGCCCAGTTGGAGCCAGCGCCAGCTGTAGAGCCAGCCAGCAGTAAGAGCCAGCAGGCCAGCCGTAGAGCTAGAAGCTAGCAGTAGAACCAGCTAGCAGTGGAGCCAGCCAGCCAGCTTTAGAGCCAGCCCAGCACAGTAGAAGCCAGCCACGCAGTAGAGCCAGGCCAGCAGTAGAGCCAGCAGGCAGCCAGCTAGCCAGTAGAGCCAGCCCAGCAGTGGAGCACAGCAACGTCAGTTTTAGAGCCAGCCAGCAGTAGACCCAGCAGGCGCCGTAGAGCTAGGGAGCTAGCAGTAAGACGCAACCCAACTGCAGGGAGCCAGCCACTCAGCCGTAGAGCCAGCAGCAGTGGAGCCAGAGCCAGCCGTAGACCAGCCAGCGTAGAGCCCTAGCCCCGCAGTAGAGCCAGACCAGCAGGTGGAGCCAGCAGGCAGCCGTAGAATGCTAGGAGCTAGCAGTAACAGTAGATACAGCCAGCAGTGGTGCCAGCAGTCAGCTTAGAGCGCCAGCAGTAGAAGCCAGCAGGCAGCCGTAGAACTACAGCTAGCAGTAAGAGCCAGCCAGTAGTGGAAGCGCAGCCAGCTTTAGAGCCAGCCATGCATAAGCCAGCCAGAAGTGAGAGCCAGCAGGGCAGGCCGTAGAGGCTAGCAGCTAGCAAGTAGAGCCAACCAGCAGTGGAGGCCAGCAATCAGCCGTAGAGCCAGCCAGCAGTAGAGCCCAGCAGTTGGAGCCAGCAGCCAGCCGTAGAGCCAGCCAGCAATAAGGCCAGCAGCAGTAGCAGCCAGCAGGCAGCCGTA
>NC_036860.1:77195047-77204211 GCF_002910315.2 Salvelinus sp. IW2-2015
ACCAAAAAAAAGGGAGGGGAGATAGCTCGTTTTTCAAGCCACTCTACAAATTTCTGGTTAACAAACTTCTAGTTTGTCAAGTCGGTATAAGGACATCGACACAAGCAATTTTCCCAAACAAATTCTTGTACAGACCAGGATTATTTAACTTATAATCTCACTGTATCAGACATTCCAGTGCAGGTCAGATAGTTTACATAAACACACTAAAATTGACTGTGCCTTTAAATCAGCTTGGAAAATTACCAGAAAATTATTAATGTCATGGCTTTTTAGAAGCGTCTGAATAGCCTGATTTTGACATACATTTGAGTTAATGGAGTGTACCTGTGGATGTATTTGAAGAGCCTACCTCAGTGTGCCCTTTGCGTGACATGGAAAATCAAAAGAAATCAGCCAAAACCTCAGAAAAAAATGGTAGACCTCCACAAAGTCTTGGTTCAATCCTTGGGACAATTTCCAAACGCCCTGAAGGTACACGTTCCACTGTACAAACATAGTACGCAGTAAATACACTCTGGGACCAGCAGCCCGTATACCGCTCAGGAAGAGACGCGTTTCTGTCTCCTAGAGATGAATGTAATATTTGGTGCGGAAAAGTTGCAAAATCAATCCAGACGAACAGCAAAAGACCTGTGAAGATGCTGGGAACAGAAAACAGGTACACCAAGGTTCTACTATCCACAGTAAAGGCGAGTCCTATATCAAGCATAAACCTGAAAGGCCACTCAAGCAAGAAGAAGCCCACTGCTCCAAAACCACCTATAAAAAATTCCAGACTACGGTTTGCAACTGCACATGTGGACAAAATCGTACTTTTTGGAGAAATGTCCTCTTGTCTGATGAAACAAAATAGAACTGTTTGACCATAATGACCATCGTTATGTTGGGGAAAAAAGGAGGATGCTTTAAGCCGAAGAACATCATCCCAACTGTTGAAGCATGGGGTGGCAGCATCATGTTGTGGGGTTGCTTTGCTGCAGGAGGAATGGTGCACTTCACCAAATAGATGGCATCATGAGGATGGAAAATTATGTGAATATTGAAGCAACATCTCAAGACATCAGTCAGAAAGTTAAAGCTTGGTCGCAAATGGGTCTTCCAAATGCAATGACCCCAAGCATACTTCCAAAGTTGTGGCAAAATGGCTTAAGGACAACAAAGTCAAGGTATTGGAGGGCCATCACAAAGCTCTGACCTCATCCTACAGAAGATTTGTGGCAGAAACTGAAAAAGCGTGTGTGAGCAAGGAGCCTACAAACCTGACTCAGTTACACCACTCTTGTCAGGAGGAATGGGCCAAAATTCACCCAACTTATTGTGGGAAGCTTGTGGAAGGCTACCGAAACATTCTACCCAAGTGAAACAATTTAAAAGCATGCCTACCAACTACTTATTGAGTGTATGTAAACTTCTGACCCACTGGAATGATGAAAGAAATAACATCTGAAATAAATCATTCTCTCTACTATTATTCTAACATTTCACATTCTGACATTAAAATAAGTGGTGATCCTAACTGACCTAAGACAGGGGATTTTTACTTCGATTAATTGTCAGGAATGTGAAAACTGAGTTTAAATGTATTGGCTAAGGTGAAGTAAAACTTCCGACTTCAACTATTAGTGTGCCACAATTATTAGGAAACAACATTAGGACCACAGGTTCTCAATAGGATTAAGTCAGGTGAGAAGAGGCCTGGTCATTATTCAGGCAATCTGTGAGGCCTTGCTGGCTAGCCAGCAGTGAGTACTTGGATGCAGTGTCTCCTGACCGCTCGCTGTCTCAGCCTCCAGTATTTATGCTGCAGTAGTTTATGTGTCGGGGGGCTAGGGTCAGTTGGTTACCTGTAGTACTTCTCCTGTCTTATCCAGTGTCCTGTGTGAATTAAGTATGCTCTCTCTAATTCTCTGTTCTCTCTTTCTCTCGGAGGACCTGAGCCCTAGGACCATACGTCGGGACTACCGCCGTTGGTAACTCCTTGCTGTCCCCAGTCCGCCTGGCCTTGGCTGCTATTCCAGTTTCAACTGTTCTGCCTGCGGTTATGGAACCCCTACCTGTCCCAGACCCTGCTGTTTTCAACTCCTTAATGATCGGCTATGAAAGCCAACTGAGATTATTCCTGATTATTATTGACCATGCTTGTCATTTATGAACATTTTGAAAATCTTGGCTCTCTCTAATTTCTCCTTCTTCTTTTCTTTCCCTCGGAGACCTGGGCCCTGAGACCATGCCGTCGGGACTGCGCCCGTGGTGACTCCTGCTGTCCCCAGTCCGCCTGGCTTGCTATATTCCATTTCAGCTGTTCTGCCTGCGGTTATGAACGCCACCTTCCAGACCTGTTGTTTTTCAACTCTTGATGACGGCTATGAAAACCAACTGAAAATTATTCATGATATTATTTGACCATGCTTGTCACTTATGAACATTTTTGAACATCTTGCATAGTTCTGTTATAATCTCCACCCGGCACAGCCAGAAGAGGACTGGCCACCCCTCATAGCCTGGTTCCTCTCTAGGTTTCTTCCTAGGTTTTTGCCTTTCTAGGGAGTTTTTCCTAGCCACCGTGCTTCTACACCTGCATTACTAGCTGTTTGGGGTTTTAGGCTGGGTGTCTGTACAGCACTTCGAGATATTAGCTGATGTACGAAGGGCTATATAAAATAAAATTGATTGATTGATTGATGCATGTGATGGAGCATTGTCCTGCATAAAGATCATGGCTCTTGAATGCTGAGGACTTCTTCCTGTACACTGCTTGAGAAAGTATCTTCCAGTTTCAGTCCATCTTCAACCTGAAAAGGTTCCAACTACCCTCAATCCTTAATATAGGCAGCCTATACCAGTACCCCTCCTTCATCCTTGCCTGCACTGAAGTGGTACCCTGTGTCTTGTTTTGGGAGATTGTTAATACATGCACTTTGACATTTTCATTAGTTACCTCTTGGGCACGTGATTTTCATTGGGTGTGTTTGATGATTTCAAACCCAAAGGTCACGGGCAGTCCAGTAAGATCAACTTGATCAGTTGAATCAATGTTCGTCCAGGTAAAACACGTAGGAGGAAGAACTGTCAAACCTTGTTAGAGGCTTCTTCTTCCGCTGGATAATTAGACAGCCAGGACTGAGCGAGGTTGTTTGCAACGGTGCACTGAAGATGCAATTGTGTGATGGCAGGATAAAGCAACAAGAGAACAATTTCCTGTCTGAGAGACTCTTAGTTGCTCCCTCTTAGACTGAATACTTCAGCCGCTGTGAGTTATCAAATTGATAAGTGCCTACTTGTTGTTGCGGCACGTCCTGTGCACCAGTAACATGTCTATAGTTCCACATCTGATATGAACATACCCGCAATTAATGATCAAACTGACATGAAATGACCTGTCACTCATTCCATCTCTAGCAGCTGTCCTAATTTAGCTGCCTTTGGGCATGCCTGTGATGTGTTCGTGTTACTGGGACAGAGAATAAGTCACATAATCAGTCTCTGAGTTGGACAGTCTGCCGCCCCCTTCGTTCCTCTGACCAGCCCTGCTAGCCCCCCATCTCCTCTAGTCAGGCTTCCAGTCACGTGGGCCCAAGGAGCCCCAGTCAGAGAGGCCCATCACAGGCTCTCATCAGGGACAAGATAGCGTGTCTGTGTTCTCCTCATAATCAAAGCAACAGATGCCATTAGTCTGTGGTGGTTGGCACAGTTTGGCCTACCCCTGTGGTAATCAATTTGCAATGGCGATGCTCACAGGGTACAAATTTCCATGCCTCGCAGCAGCTGTTCCCAAATAAATACAAGGATCGTTCTTTTCGTCTCTCCCCCCTCTCTCCACTCAACTTCATCTCCCTGACTATGTTATTTGGTATGCCGAGCCAGTAATCCCAACGCAATGTTTGTATCGTGTTGAAAAAGTTTGATAAACATATCTTTGTTTCTTTATCTTGTGCAAACAAGTCTGTCTGCAAATCACCCCTCCTTTTTCCTCTCTATTCTCCTGTCTCTTCAGTCCACTCTTTCTCCCTCAGGGATACGTGGTGGATCTGAGATCGATATCTCTCTCTGAGCTGCCAGCAGAGGATGGGTGGAGACAGATGGATAACTTTGGCAGCCGCTCAAAAAAGTTTCCTCCAACATCAACACTGATTAATGGCAATTAAAACATCAGCAGGTGAATGGATGCATGTATGAACCACCAGTGGAGCAAAGTGGAAAAGCAAAGGCACTCATAAAACAAACTCAAGTCATTCATGTAAAGTCCGGGTTTGTTTCAGCACAACTATGATAAATGTTACACCAACATCAGCATGCCTACCTGTCTTTACCTCCATGACTCTCCAGAACACTGGATTCATCAAGCCCTCCCTGTATAGCGTACAGCCTCAATCTGGCAACCATGATGGTGGGCTATTCTCTGAACCTTACGCCTAGTCCACCTTCAATGACTCTAAATGTCTCATTATTGTGACGAAAAGGCAATTATTTCCATTGTGCTTGTCACACACCCGAGAGTTTGACAGATGGCGGTGTGTCGCCTGGCAGCGTGTCCATCCATTTTAATTAAGTGGTTGTGTTGGTGTGGTACTGGCACAGCGGGGAGCAGGCCGCAAGGAGAGGGCTGGGGAGTGTGGGTCAGGGACTGGGAGGAGTGGTCAGGAGAACAGCGCCACCGAACAGGAGGCGCCAAACCTGGCATTCCAGCTGGTGAGACCTACTGTACACAAACCACCCAGAGTAGAATTACTGAAGGTCTGGCTAGGATGGGACGTCTGCTCAACTTTTCTGGTGAACATTCGTTAACTTTGTTAACTTCTTATGCTGAGATCGACTTTACAACAGCCAGTGAAAGTGCAGGGCGCCAAATTAAACAACAGAAAATCTCATAATTAAAATTCCTCAAACATACAAGTATTTTACAACATTTTAAAGATAAACTTGTTTTAATCCCACCACAGTGTCCGATTTCAAAAAGGCTTTACGACGAAAACACACCATCTGATTATGTAGGTCAGTACCTAGTCACAGAAAAACACAGCCATTTTTCCAGCCAAAGAGAGGAGTCACAAAAAGCAGAAATAGAGATAAAATTAATCACTAACCTTGATGATCTTCTCTAGATGACACTCATAGGACTTCATGTTACACAATACATGTATGTTTTGTTCGATAAAGTTCATATTTATATCCAAAATCTTAGTTTACATAGGCGCGTTATGTTCAGTAATGTTTTGCCTCCAAAACATCCCGGTGATTTTGCAGAGAGCCACATCAATTTACAGAAATACTCATAATAAACATTGATAAAGATACAAGTGTTTTACATGGAACTTTAGATAAACTTCTCCTTAATGCAACCGCTGTGTCAGATTTCAAAAAAACTTTCTAGGAAAAAGCACACCATGCAATAATCTGAGTACAACGCTCAGAGACCAAAACAAGCCATACAGGTACCCGCCATGTTGTGGAGTTAACAGAAGTCAGAAATAGCATTATAAATATTCACTTACCTTTGATGATCTTCATCAGAATGCACTCCCAGGAATCCCAGTTCCACAATAAATGTTTGTTTTGTTCGATAACGTCCATAATTTATGTCCAAATACCTCCTTTTTGTTCGCACGTTTAGTTCCAAAATCCAAATTGATGACGCGCAGGCCAGACGAAAAGTCTAAAAATTCCTTTACAGTTCGTAGAAACATGTCAAACGATGTATAGAATCAATCTTTAGGATGTTTTCAACATAAATCTTCATTAATGTTTCAACCGGAGAATTCCTTTGTCTTTAGAAAGGAGAAGGAATGCAGCTACCTCTCGCGGGGGCGTGTCTGAGTGAGCTCGTGGCACACTGCCAGACATCTGACTCAATCATCTTTTATTCCCCCCTACTTCACAGTAGAAGCATCAAACAAGGTTCTAAAGACTGTTGACATCTAGTGGAAGCCCGAGGAAGTGCAATATGACCCCTTTGACACTGTATATTGGGTAGGCAAACCTACAAACCTCAGATTTCCCACTTCCTGGTTGGATTTTTTCTCAGGTTCTTGCCTGCCATATGAGTTCTGTTATACTCACAGACATCATTCAAACAGTTTTAGAAACTTCAGAGTGTTTTCTATCCAAATATACTAATAATATGCATATCTTAGCTTCTGGGACTGAGTAGCAGGCAGTTTARTCTGGGCACCTTATTCATCCAAGCTACTCAATACTGCCCCAAGCCATAAGAACATGATTGGAACACCTCCAATATCCTTTGAGTGCAGAGTGAGAGAGGGACCATGGCAAACAGACAAGGTCGTTGCATGATCCCTGCCCTTTTCTGCTCACTGCAGAAACTCTGGTGTCAGGGGGCCAACCAAGGAGTGGGCAAATTTGTGTTGTCCTTGACTCATTGACTCCAGGAGTCAAGACCAGTGGGAATTGAGACACACAACACAGGGCTAAAAGTGGCTGAGAGAAAGGAACACACTCAGCTCTTGTTACTGTCACAGAGCAGCAAACACTGGTGCAAGTTCTTCACCTAGTTCCTTTCTCTCTTTCTCTTCTTCTCTCGTTCTCTCACACTCTTTCAAATTAGTGACCTATTAAAGTGTGATTAAATGGAGATTAAATGGCCTTTCTTCTGTTGCTGATAAAGAGGGCCTTACCACCAATCTCTCTCTCTCTCTCTCTCTCTCTCTCTCTCTCTCTCTCTTTCTCTCTCACAAGCTCTAACCTCTGTGAGTAGGAAAATATAGAAGGTAGTGCTGAAGGGTTTGCTCATTGAGCTGTCTGGACTGTTTTGCCTTATCTCTGTGTGAATTGCACTCAGAGGAAATTGGAATGGTGTCCCTGGTCTCACCGGGCGTGTCTTCCCTTCCTCACCAGACTCATTGTTGTAGTTAGTGGAGTCACACAGACCCATAACTTCTTATGGCTGAGATCGACTTTACAACAGCCAGTGAAAGTGCAGGGCGCCAAATTAAACAAAACGAAATCTCATAATTAAAATTCCTCAAACATACAAGTATTTACAACATTTTTAAGATAACTTGTTGTTAATCCCACCACAGTGTCCGATTTCAAAAAGGCTTTACGACGAAACACACCATCTGATTATGTTAGGGCAGTACCTAGTCACAGAAAACACAGCCATTTTTCCAGCCAAAGAGAGGAGTCACAAAAAGCAGAAATAGAGATAAAATTAATCACTAACCTTTGATGATCTTCCTCAGATGACACTCATAGGACTTCATGTTACACAATACATGTATGTTTTGTTCGATAAAGTTCATATTTATATCCAAAAATCTAGTTTACTAGGCGCGTTATGTTCAGGAATGTTTTGCCTCCAAAACATCCGGTGATTTTGCAGAGAGCCACATCAATTTACAGAAATACTCATAATAAACATATATAAAGATACAATGTTTTACATGGACTTTAGATAAACTTCTCCTTAATGCAACCGCTGTGTCAGATTTCAAAAAAACTTTTAGGAAAAAGCACACCATGCAATAATCTGAGTACAACGCTCACCCCCTCCTTTTTCTCTCTATTCTCCTGTCTCTTCAGTCCAATCTTTCCCTCTCTCAGGGATACGTGGTGGATCTGAGATCGATATCTCTCTGAGCTGCCAGCAGAGGATGGGTGGAGAACTTTGGCAGCCACTCAAAAAAGTTTCCTCCAACATCAACACTGATTAATGGCAATTAAAACATCAGCAGGTCAATGGATACATGTATGAACCCACCAGTGGAGCAAAGTGGAAAAGCAAAGGCACTCATAAAACAAACTCAAGTCATTCATGTAAAGTCTGGGTTTGTTCAGCACAACTATGATAAATGTTACACCAACATCAGCATGCCTACCTGTCTTTACCTCCATGACTCTGCAGAACACTGGATTCATCAAGCCCTCCCTGTATAGCATACAGCCTCAATCTGACAACCATGATGGTGGGCTATTCTCTGAACCTTACGCCTAGTCCACCTTCAATGACTCTAAATGTCTCYTTATTGTGACGAAAAGGCAATTATTTCCATTGTGCTTGTCACACACCCGAGGAGTTTTGACAGATGGCGGTGTGTCGCCTGGCAGCCGTGTCCATCCATTRTAATTAAGTGGTTGTGTTGGTGTGGTACTGGCACAGCGGGGAGCAGGCCGCAAGGAGAGSGCTGGGGGAGTGGTGGGTCAGGGACTGGGGAGGAGTGGTCAGGAGAACAGCGCCACCGAACAGGAGGCGCCAAACCTGGCATTCCAGCTGGTGAGACCTACTGTACACAAACCACCCAGAGTAGAATTACTGAAGATCTGGCTAGGATGGGACGTCTGCTCAACTTTTRTGGTGAAACATTCGTTAACTTTGTTTAACATGATTGGAACACCTCCAATATCCTTTGAGTGCAGAGTGAGAGAGGGACCATGGCAAACAGACAAGGTCGTTGCATGATCCCTGCCCTTTTCAGAGAATGAGAGAGAGAGGGCAGAGACAGACACGAGAAGGGTCGAGAGATTTGCGAAGTGATCCCCCATGAGAGAGAGACGCTAGCTTCTGAGAGAGTCTAGAGAGAGCACAGTGGCGCAATTGGTGATAAAGACTCCCTGGATCGTCACGGGGGGCTACGGCAAAGCACACATCCAATCGAGTGGGGTTTTATTATAATATACCTAAAAATAATAATATTAATATATGTGCTATATAATGTATTTTTATATTATAAAATTTTTTCAACTTAGACTCAATTAAACTAAGAAATCCAAGGCAGTCAAAAGAAACCATTGTTGGGAATTATTTGCCACATGGGCTAAACCTTCAAAACAAAAGAGCGCTTGAGAGAAAAACAAAGCGAATCAACATCGCGTGACTCCCTGAGCTCTACAGCTCTTGTTACTCGTCACAAGAGCAGCAAACCACTGGATGCATAGATTCTTCACCTAGTTCCTATCTCTCTTTCTCTCTTCTCCTCGCTCTCACACTCTTTCAATTAGTGACTATTAAAGTGTGATTAATGGAGATTAAATGGCCTTTCTTCTGTTGCTGATAAAGAGGCCTTCACCTCTCTCTCTCTCTCTCTCTCTCTCTTTCTCCTCTCTCTCTCTCTCCTCTCTTCCTCGCTCTCTCTCTCCTCTTCATCCTCTCCTCCCCTCTTCTCTCTCTCTCTCATCTCTCTCTCTCTCTCTCTCCCTCAAGCTTA
>NC_036860.1:77209880-77213325 GCF_002910315.2 Salvelinus sp. IW2-2015
ACCTCTGTGAGTAGGAAAATATAGAAGGTAGTGCTGAAGGGTTTGCTCATTGAGCTGTCTGGACTGTTTTGCCTTATCTCTGTGTGAATTGCACTCACCGGGCGTGTCTTCCCTTCCTCACCAGACTCATTGTTGTAGCTAGTGGAGTCACACAGACCCATTACTGCTGTCTCAGTGGGCGCTGTGGACTAACTGTCAAAGCACTCTCACACCTGGGGCTTCTCTCCTGCTGCCGCCTCACACTACACTAGTAGAGGTTTACTGCTGTTTGGTGGTTACTGAAGTCAGACGTTATTGACACAAGAAATATCTGCTGTGTTTTTTGGGGTAAAATACATTAGATGAGGTACAGCAAACACATTTGTAGCAGAACCCTGATCTGTTTCCTTGAGTCTATTTATATCATTGTGTTATGACATTGATGTAGTCATTCATGACAATATGTTGTATCTCATTCTCTGGTGGTTACAGTATATTTCCACTCTTCATCTCAGACTGAAATACGCTGATAGGAGATCAGAAATAGAGGGGTGTTGCGTAACAACCACGTGGGGCAAAGAGTAGCTCTTAGCCCCGGGGTCAAGGTCGATGTGGCCCTGCTTCCAGAGATGTGTGGCTCGTATGGGATCGTTTCCCAGTGATATGGAGAACCGAACACATAAATGAATTTGGCTTCCCAGCTGATTTCCTCTGGGGAAGCTTCCGTCCGCTGCTCCATAAAGCAGCATCCAGGGCACTGTAAACCCACCCTCCACACTCCTGCTTTTTATTAGCTCATTTTCAGTCTCCAATTGAACGGGTGAAGAGCAATATAGAGAAAAAAGAGTTGATCCTACAACGCAAACAATGAGATTGCCCTCCCTCTCTCCTTCCTTCTCCTCTATCTGGGAGTGGAGATTAATGAGACTCAAGCACTTCCTAATTAGACAGCCCTTTGTTTCCGAGCGCTCCCCAGTAGGGTTGTGAAGTAGTGCCTCGCTCCTCAACGGGACCCTGCAGTGCTATGTCCTGGGGTTGGGTAATTCACTACTTACAAAGAGCCAAGCCTACCGCTGGGGCCCTGTACCCCACACAGGACAGGGAGAGGAGCTGGAAGGGAGACAGAGGTGGAGTTTAGGCTGCTCGCTAGCTGGCCGTATCAGCAGACTGGTGTCAGTCAGAGTGATGTGGTGAGGCGCTAGCTAAAGCTGCTGCAGAGTCATTGACAGAGGTTGAGTTGGACTGGCCTCCATCCATCCATGTCCTTCACCTCTACTTAATGTATACTGCAGTGACAATTACATTAGGGTGGCGAACAACAATACATGGCTGTTTGATGATGAAGCTAGGGGGTTTTAAGCAGAGGAGGCTGCTTAAAACCACGGTGTTGTGTACGTATAAAGCCACAAAACTTCCTACTGCATAGGAAACTTCCGGGCTAAATAAAGGTGTTTGGCACTGAACACATCGTTTGAGAGAGAGAGAGTTAACTTTGTGGAGTGGAACCTCCACTGTTCTGTACGTATAACAGTAGATTAATGTGGTAATTTCTCCCAGGTGTCACGGCCACATTTGGCCTTGTGAGGAAAATCAATAACAAAAATGATCAGGAGTCAACCATCTGGAATGTGTGTTGTAGTAATCCATAGGAGCGTATGAGGATGAGTCGATTCCATGTAGCCAGACTACAGGCTCATTGACTGCAGGGCAGAAAACAATAAATGTATCAACCAGCGCTGATGGATCGTGCTGCCTATAGAGAGAAAGATTATCTCGATGACACGGCTAACTGCATTTCCCTCTTTGCGGAAGGGATTTGAGATTTTAAAACCAGTGTTGGGATGGAAATATGGACATTTATGGATCAATAATGATTGCATTCAGGGCTGCTGTTCATCATTTCACATCATTTTTGTTCATCTAGACTAGTCTGCCACAATTGGATAGAAGGTGTAATGAATCCATATTCAAAAGGAAATAATATTTGAAAACGTTTATTTTTTCTAAGTTGTCTCTTTTCTTTATCAGACAAGATTGATTGACATGTTGAGAAGTGGGACATTCATCCACTGGTAGGGATCATTCAGATGCCATTGGTTCCACTTTGATCTCTTTGACTTGGTATTACCAACACAATCTCTGGCATGCATACAAACACTGAACACAGTCCACCATAATCAACTCTGCTTTCACAAATGAGTGGGAAAGGGAATGTTTCTCCTTTTCTCCTAACCTTGACACAGGCACTCTCATTATGAGAAAGGCAATAGCATTAGGTAATGATGGGCCTGTCCGCCTCATGTCTCTCTGCTATGCATGTGAGTTGAAAAGTCAGGTGGAAGTAGGAAAGAGTAAGGGAGGGAGGGGAAGGAGGGTTCGAGTCCCATTAGGGCACTCCCATTGCCCTTGTCTTGGGCATGCCGACAGGGGATTAAGTCAGTAGTAAAGCTAGCAGCCAGCAGTAGAGCCAGCATGGAGCCAGCAGCCAGCTGTAGAGCCCAGCCAGCAGTAGAGCAGCAGGCAGCCGTAGAGCTAGAAGCTAGCAGTAGAACACAGTAGCAGTGGAGCCAGCAGCCAGCTTTAGAGCCAGCAGCAGTAGAGCACCAGCAGTAGAGCCAGCAGCAGTAGAGCGAGGCAGCCGTAGAGCTAGCAGTAGCAGCCAGCCAGCAGTGGAGCCAGCAGCCAGCTTTAGAGCCAGCCAGCAGTAGACCAGCAGGCAGCCGTAGAGCTAGGAGCTAGCAGTAGAGCCAACCAGCAGTGGAGCCAGCAATCAGCCGTAGAGCCAGCCAGCAGTGGAGCCAAGCAGCAGCCGTAGAGCCAGCAGCAGTAGAGCCAGCCAGCAGTAGAGCCAGCCAGCAGTGGAGCAGCAGCAGCCGTAGAGCTAGGAGCAGCAGCTAAGCAGTAGAAACCAGCCAGCAGTGGAGCCAGCAGTCGCTTTAGAGCCAGCCAGCAGTAGAGCCAGCAGGCAGCGTAGAGCTAGCAGCAGCAGTAGAGCCAGCAGTAGTGGAGCCAGCAGCCAGCTTTAGAGCCAGCGCAGTAGAGCCAGCCAAAGTAGAGCCAGCAGGAGCCGTAGAGCTAGCAGCTAGCAGTAGAGCCAACCAGCAGTGGAGCCAGCAATCACCGTAGAGCCAGCCAGCAGTAAGCCAGCAGGGAGCAGCAGCCAGCCGTAGAGCCAGCCAGCATAGAGCCAGCCAGCAGTAGGCCAGCAGGCAGCCGTAGAGCAGCCAGTAGAGCAGCCAGCAGTGGGAGCCAGCAGCCAGCTTTAGAGCCAGCCAGCAGTAGAGCCAGCCAGCAGTAGAGCCAGCAGGCAGCCGTAGAGCCAGCAAGCTAGCAGTAGAGCCAACCAGCAGTGGAGCAAGCAGCCAGCCGCTAGAGCCAGCCAGCAGTAGAGCCAGCCAGCCGTAGAGCCAGCTAGCAGTAGAGCCAGCCAGCCAGCAGTAGAGCCAGCAGTGGAGCCAGCCCGGCA
>NC_036860.1:77213631-77221694 GCF_002910315.2 Salvelinus sp. IW2-2015
TTCATGAGGGGAATTCCGACCAGATTTAAGCACACATAAACGGCGCCTGAGGTGATGGCTGCCGTTTTACAGGCTCCTAACCAACTGTGCTATGTTATTTGTTTTTTCGCATTGTTTGTAACTCATTTTGTACATGATGCTGCTGTCAAACTGGATGATAATTTTTTTCTTTAATGAGTCCAATGCAAAGGATATACTGCTTTATCAAGACAAGGCCCAAATCTCTGTCATCAATGTGAAGAAAAGACAGAGAAAAAGGGGGAGGAGGGTGGGGTGCCTTGTAAGAATTTGCCGACAAGTAGGTAAACTACCACTACCCTCTGTATTATTGGCCAACGTGCAATGATTGGAAAACAAACTGGATGATCTACGATTAAGACTGTCCTACCAACGGGATGTGGCTGATCGACGACACGGATAATATAGAGCTGGCTGGCTTCTCTGTGCATCGGCAGGACAGAGCTGGTGCGCGATGTCTAATATTAAAGAAGTCTCAAGGTATTGCTTGCCTGAGATAGAATACCTCATGATAAGCTGTAGACACTGAAGCAACACTGAAGCATGCATGAGAGCATCAGCTGTTCCGGACTACTGTGTGATCACGCTCTCCGTAGCCGATGTGAGCCAGACCTTTAAACAGGTCAACATTCACAAAGCCGCGGGGCCAGAAGGATTACCAGGATGTGTACTCAAAGCATGCGTGGACCAACTGGCAAGTGTCTTCACTGACATTTCAACCTCTCCCTGACCGAGTCTGTAATACCTACATGTTTCAAACAGACCACCATAGTCCCTGTGCCTAAAAAAATGAAGGTAACCTGCCTAAATYATTACCGCCCTGTAGCACTCATGTCGGTAGCCATGAAGTTCGTTGAAAGGCTGGTCATGGCTCACATCAACACCATCATGCCGTAAACCCTAGACCCACTCCAATTCGCATACCGCCCCAACAGATCCACAAATGACACGTTCTCAATCGCACTCCACACTGCCCTTTCCTACCTGGACAAAAGGAACACCTATGTGAGAATGCTGTTCATTGACTACAGCTCAGGTTTCAACACCATAGTGCCCACAAAGCTCATCACTAAGGTAAGGACCCTGGGACTAAACACCTTCCTCTGCAATTGGATCCTGGACTTCCTGATGGGCCGCTCCCAGGTGGTAAGAGTAGGCAACAACACATCTGCCACGCTGATCCTCAACACTGGGGGCTCAGGAGTGCGTGCTCAGTCCCCTCCTGTACTCCTTGTTCACCCACGACTGCGTGGCCAAGCATGACTCCAACATCATCATTAAGTTTTCTGACGACACAACAGTGGTAGGCCTGATCACCAACAACGATGAGACAGCCTATAGGGCGGAGGTTAGAGACCTGGTAGTGTGGTGCCAGGACAACAACCTCTCCCTCAATGTGAGCAAGACAATGGAGCTGATCGTGGATTATAGGAAAGGAGGGCCGAACAGGCCCCCATTAACATTGACGGGGCTGAAGTGAGTTTCAAGTTCCTTGGTGTACACATCACCAACAAACTATCATGGTCCTAACACAACAAGACAGTTGTGAAGAGGGCACGACAACACCATTTCCCCCTCAGGAGACTAAAAAGATTTGGCATGGGTCCCCAGATCAAAACTTCTACAGCTGCACCATCGAGAGCATCCTGACCGTTTGTGTCACCACCTGGTATGGCCACTGCTCGGCATCTGACCGTAAGGCGCTACAGAGGGTAGTGCGTACGGGTCAGTACATCACTGGGGACAAGCTTCCTGGAATCCAGGACCTACATACTAGGCGGTATCAGAGGAAGGCCCAAAAAATTATTAGAGACTCCAGTCACCCAAGTCATAGACTGTTTTCTCTGCTACCGCACGGAAAGCAGTACCGGAGCGCCAAGTCTAGGACCAAAAGGCTCCTTAATTAACAGCTTCTACCCCCAAGCCATAAGAATGCTGAACAATTACAGCTTCTACCCCAAGCCATAAGACTGCTGAACAATTAACCAAATGGCCACCCAGACTATGTACATTGACACCAAGGTAAGGTTACCTGTTGTATTCGAGGCACGAGACAAATACAACTTGATTTTATTCGAAATGGAACGTAATTCCCTTTTTATTCACTTTTCTCTCTACTATGCTATTCACCTCCTTTGGTTTGGGGAGGAGATACAATATATGAAGGTGTTTACGCACAATGAAATTATGAATATGGTCGAGCAACCTGTCTTGGATAGAAATAACACCATTTTCCATGCACGGTCATTTACAAATTGCTACTCTAAGAGCTTTGGATAAGAGCTAGGTAAATGAGTAAGCCGTTAGGATAAGGGGATTGTAAATATAAATGACAATTGTTTTAGATATATTTGACCTTATGATCGCTGGAGACAAATGTGAAAGTATAAACTGAAGTATATCAACATCTTTTCCACAGTGAAGTTTATGAAATGTTGGCCTTATAACTTGCATTTGCAGGCCACGGATGCAATTTGGAGACTCAAGCTATAGGCTTCTGTAGTCAAGCGCAAATGACAGTAAACCTATGGAGTTGATTTATGATTCATAGAATGTTTTAATTATATGCCCAGACTTTTCACTGTTTTTTTAATATTAGCTACTATCCACCGTCAGTTATACCCACATACATGTATATCTGTCACTGACTTTAGTGTTAGTTTCCTTACATTTTGCATCATTCCATTACATCGTTAGTTTGTCCTCTGTCAGGTTGGCATGGTTGTTCCTGAGGATCGTTAGCAATAGTGGATAATATTAGGCTAACGTATTACAAGTTGTGTAATAATTCGGGGCATGTAGCCTATTTGAATCATTATGGAATGTAGACCATATGTAGCAGTTTAAACCTGGAGCCTGGCGCACTGTTTACGACTGGACCGTTGTCATCACGGTTCCTTGATTAGTGAGGATTATTAGGGTAGATTCATAAGACTACTGTTCAACACCTATTGTACACTTTTCTCACCTTCCAGTATTTAATGGATTGAATAATTGAATATGGTAACTTTCAGGATGAATCAAACCACTGTATGTTTTATTCACCAATATATTTAGTGCATAAAGGCTCTCCAAACCTGTTTTTTTAATTAATAAATACTTTCCTAACCCTAAATAATATACACGATCAGAGTAAAGTGCTGTAAAGGAGTCTAATATGTGTGTATTTATATGGCTTTCTTTCATTGATGCCAAATATTCTGAACGTTCTCTTCATATATTCTAGTGCAGGGCTCTCCAACCCTGTTCCTGGAGAGCTACCTTCCTGTAGGMTTTCACTCCAACCCCATTTATAGCTAACCTGATTCAGTTTATCAACCAGCTAATTATTAGAATCAGGTAGTGCTCTGAGAGCAGTGAGTCTGTCCAGAAATGTCAAATTAAAGGTACACCAAATTTAAAGGGATGGCTTTAGATAAATGTACTTAAAACCCTATTGAATGAAAACTCCATGAGAAAATCTATTGGCTAGCAAGTGGGAGGGTTTTCAGTACTGTTTTCATCTCATTCCAACCAGTGTTGTAAACATTGAAATTAACTACATTGACTTAACCTGACTAACAGGTTGTCGTCATCAGAAATATATACTGTATACATTGAAATTGCATTGAAAATTCCACATAGAGAGAAAAAATAAAAAATGTTCATCCTATATTCAATATATATTGGGTGGTTGAAATTGCGTAGAATTTAAAATTTGATAATACATTTTATTTGACCTTGTTTCAAGGTTGATAGTAAAATGTTGTGCTTGAATCCACATCCCTCACAATCCAATGATTTCTGCCTGATCAGGGACTCCTACTAGTATAGGAGGAGTAATGCATTTCAGTGAGAACAAGTCCACCATCCAGATGCCTACCTCTATATACCCTGCTTAACAAACAAGCTGTGTGTGTTTCAGCTGAGCTATCATGTCAACACATTTAGATATTGATCAGCTTTCATACTCCTTTGTGTAGACTAGCTAAATAACATAGAATAGTTGAAAGTAACTCCTCTAACTTCTCATACTCAAGCTGTATGTGAAAGTAAATTCAGTGAGTTTGGGTTTATGTCGGCTACATTGACATCTGATTTGCCCAACAAAGGACACCATCATTTCAACGTGTAGCTAGGTATACTATCATTCATCCATGGTAATTGGATTATGGGAAGTTTAGAAGTAGTTACCATTAGCCCTGTAAATAGGATGCCAAATTCATTATATTAATAATACACGTTTACCATAGGCGATGGTTGGCCAGGTAGTATCAGGATAATCGAATTACATCTTCCAATTACTGCTACAGCAGATAGGCTGCTACGGTGTGTGTTGCCCTCCACTGTGGTGTCTGAGCTGTGATGAGAAATGAGGAGGAACACAAAGCAGTAACCAAGTGTTGCCAACTTTATTACTATGCCCTGCTGGCATAAGCAATGTCCCTGATTAGATTTAGAGCAGTCCTCCACACAGAGGCCTTTTCAATGCCCCATGAATCATTAGCCCATTACAACCCAGGCTACGGTCTGAGGAGGATCCTGTCATTTTAATGCATTTGTTTTCTGTGTGATGGATTAATATTTCATCAAATATTGGTGAAATGTTACAATTTGARCGACTTTAAGATAATTTACTATTCAGTCTGAATYGTAAYATATTTTGTGGATGAAAAATATTTCTCACTACTTGATTGCTACTTCACTGGATGATATTGTAATGGTCAGCRMAGYGGATATTTTCTGTAGCCTACACAGACGGACACAAATCTACTGTGCCCTTGCCATTAGAGGAGTTATACAGAATTCTATGGGTATTTTATTAAAATGCTCCACTACAAACATAGAGAAAGAAAGATTTKTTCTGTAGCGTCCTGTTGGTAGTAATGTTTGAGGGATAAGTGCAGATTATAGTCCTCACACAGTCATGTGGTTGGCTTGGCTTTTTTAACCCTCCTGGATACAAAGTTTATGGGTGTTATTTTTCATTTGCAAACATTTGACAGCCATTTTCAGCTGCTCATGTTAGCTGGACTCTTCTCTTGGCTTCTCCCCTCCCCTGCCCTCATCCCCCCCCCACCACCACACACACAACTGATGGATCCCAAGCCCTATTCTCAAGGTGACTTAGTGTCTGGGAAAATGTATGGAGTGTGAGGTACTGTAATTAATTCAAAGCACGGATGTGCCGAGAATGCCGTTACACAGCCCTCTGTAGATGGGCGCAGGACTGAGCCTGGAGTGGTGGTGTGGTGTGTGTGTGTGTGTGTGTGTGTGTGTGTGTGTGTGGTGTGTTGGTGTGTGTGTGTGTGTGGTGTGTGTGGTGTGGGTGTGGGGTGTGGTGTGGGTGGGTGGGTGGGTGGGTGGGGCTGTTTTGAGTGTGTTAGTATACATGTTTACAGCCACCGATCCACATAGGGATAAGTAACATGACATGAGCATGGTGAGAGGGGGAAGGGAGCGCAGCAGAAGGGTAATACAATGAAATGCTTTTGAAACAGTCTGACTGCCATACGGATTAGAGGTCGACCGATTTAATCGAATGGATTAATTGGGTGATCAAGTTTCATAAAACGTAATTCTTTTTGGACACGATTATGGCCGATTGCATTGCACTCTGCACGGGGATCTCAGTGACTCTGTTATGCGAGTGCAGCAGGAGCCAAGGTAAGGTGCTAGCTAGCATTAAACGTATCTTATGAAAAAACAATCAATTCAAACATAATCACTAGTTAACTACACATGTGATGATATATCTAGTTTATCTAGCTGCCTGCGTTGCATATAATATCGATGCGGTGCCTGTTATTTATCATTTAATCACAGCCTACTTCCCAAACGGGTGATTTAACAAGCGCATTTGCGAAAAAAGCACTGTTCTTGCACCAATGTGTACCTAACCATAAACATCAACACCCTTTCTTAAAATCAATACACAATATATATTTTTAAACCTGCATATTTATTATATTGCCTGCTAACATTAATTCTTTTAACTAGGGAAATTGTGTCACTTCTCTTGCGTTCTGTGCAACAGAGTCAGGGTATATGCAGCAGTTTGGGCCGCCTGGCTTGTTGCGAACTGTGTGAAGACCATTTCTTCCTAACAAAGACAGCCAACTTCACCAAACGGGTGAATTTAACAAGCGCATTTGCGAAAAAAGCACAATCGTTGCACGAATGTACCTAACCATAAACATAATGCCTTTCTTAAAATCAATAAACAGGTATATTATTTTTAAACCTGCATATTTAGTTAAAAGAAATTCATGTTGCAGGCAATATTAACTAGGCAAATTGTGTCACTTCTCTTGCGTTCATTGCACGCAGAGTCAGGGTATATGCAACAGTTTGGCGCCTGGCTCGTTGCAACTAATTTATTATATATGATATAGACATAAAGTGTGTTGCAGTGTAACAGAATATTTAGACTTATGGATGTGCCACCCGTATAAATGAGTATTTTATTGTCTACACTGAAGAATAAACGTCTTGTTTCGAGATGAGTGGATTCCGACCATATTATGACTAGGCTTATTTCTGTGTGTTTATTATGTTATTATAATAATATATGATTTGATAGGGCTCTGACTGAGCGGTGGTAGGCAACAGCAGGCTCATTAACATTCATTCAAACAGCACTTCCTGCGTTTGCCAGCAGCTCTTCGTATATATTTCGTTGCGCGTTTATGACTTCAACTATCACTCGAGATTAGGCTGGCAATACTAAAGTACTATTAGAACATCCAATAGTCAAAGGTATATGAAATACAAATGGTATAAAGAGAATAGTCCTAATAATAACTACAACCTAAAACTTCTTACCTGGGATTATTGAAGATCCATGTTAAAAGAACCACAGCTTCTCATATGTTCTCATGTTCTGAGCAAGGAACTTAAACGTTAGTTTTTTACGATGGCACATATTGCTTTTACTTTTTCTCCAACATTTGTTTTTTGCATTATTTAAAAATTGAAATGTTTCATTATTTATTTGAGACTAAATTTATTTTATTGATGTTTTTATATTAAGTTAAAATAAAGTGTTTCATTGTTCATCTCAGTATTGTTGTATATTGTCATTATTAGAAATATATATAGTATTAAAAACGGCCGATTAATCGGTATCGGCTTTTTTTGGTCCTCCAATAATCGATATCGGTATCGGCGCTGAAAAATCATAATCGGTCGACCTCTAATACGGATTAATGGATGAAACTGGTAGTTAATTGATGGCCACTTCACTGGAGAATAAATAGCCATGGAGTCACAGGGCRAATAAGTCAACCTGACTTTGCCTTAGGGAATAATATGCAAGTATCATCATCATCATCATCATCATCATCACCATTCTTCTTCTTCTTCTTCTCATTCTTCCCATACTCATGTTGTGTCCTTTCCTGTGTGTCCCTTTGGCTGTTGTCCTCAGTAAGTGGTTCCACTTACGCCRCAGTGGGAGTAGAGGAACCCATCTGCAGGGCCTGGGTAAGGAATGATCACAATCAGCCTCCATCAGGACCCTCAATCTGCTACAGGGAAGACTGCATGCCAACGCACCACCAGCACCAGCACACCCTGATGGGCTCGCACTAACCCTGGGCCCAGATGTCAGGGCATCTGCCCCTCACAAACCCAGAGTAATGCTCATACCCTGGGGGACCAGCTCAATGTGGACAGCCTGGACTGGGGGCTTGATCATGAGAGGCCACCGGCCGGCTGGTCGGCCCAGAGACAGTCCCATGGTCTGATGGGGTTATGGGTCGGCAGTGCAAGAGAGGATAATATGTGCTCACTACAGTATGTGTTCAATCCAGACTCCTTTCAACTTGGGCAAGAGATGAGACATGATGAGATGGACCATGAGGATCACATTTCATTATATGGAATTTCAGTTGAATAGTCTCAGAAAGAGTACAATCTGTTTTGGTCAGTATCTGTCTCTTCAAGGGCAACTGTCCAATAGACGTGATTAAATCTTCAGTGTCAATTTCAAAGTCAATGTGAATCATCAAGGTTTTTTACTACACGCCTCACTAATCTACAGGTGTCCTCTGTATGTTGTGCCA
>NC_036860.1:77225527-77229262 GCF_002910315.2 Salvelinus sp. IW2-2015
AGCGAGCGGATGGACAGCTGATCATCCTCCGCAGTTGGCAACACGTGTAACAACACCTGAACAGGATCAGGTACATCGAACATCACACTGTGGGACAGGTACAGTGGCAACAACAACTGCCAGAGAATACAGCCAAAAAAAACGCCAATCCTCATCAAGTGATCAGACTGCTGCAATAAGCTGAGAGAGTCGGACTGAGGGGCCTTGTAGGCTGTTGTAAGGCAGGTTCCTCACAGACATTCACCGGCAACAACGTCGCCTATGGGCACAAAACCCACCGTCGCTGGACGAGACAGGACTTGCAAAAAGTGCTCTTCGCTGACGAGTTATGGTTGGTCTCCACGAGGGTGATGGTCGGATTGGTTTATCATTGAGGATGAGCGTTACAACCGAGGCCTTGGAGGATTTGGAAGGTGGAGGGTCCATCATGGTCTGGGGCGGTGTTCAAGCAGCATCATCGGACTGAGCTTGTTGTATTGCAAGGCAATCTCCAACGCTGTGCGTTACAGGGAAGACTCTCCTCGCATCATGAAATACCATGAGCATGACATACCCATCAGCCATAACTGCTCGTTCTGTGCGTGATTCCTGCAAGCAGGAATGTAGTGTCTCACGGCCACGCAAAGAGTCCCGGATCTTCAATCCATTGAGCACGTCTGGGACCTGTTGGGAATCCGAGGGGGTGGCCTAACATCTTCACAGCAAGAACTGGCAAATCTGGTGCAGTCAACGAGGAGGAGATGCCTGAGTACTTAATGCAGATGGTGGCCACACAGATACTGACTGTTACTTTTGATTTTGATTTCCCCTCTTGTTCATGGGACACATTAATTCAATTTCTGTTTAGTCACATGTCTGTGGTTTGTTCAGTTTTGTCTAGTTGTTGAATTTGTTATGTTTCAATCACAAATATTTACGTTAAGGTTTGCTGAAAATAAACGCGTTACAGTGAGAGGAGTTTCTTTTTTTGATGAGTTTATATAGTACGAGTCAAAGGGGTTTTTTCTAATTTTTACTATTTCCTACAACTGTAGAATATAGTGAAGCATCCAAAACTAGAAATAACACATATGGAATCATGTTAGTAACCAAAAAAGTGTTAACAAATCAAGCTTATTGTATTTTTAAGATTTCTTCAAAGTAGCCACTCGTTGCCTTGATGACAGCTTTGCACACTCTGGAAAGATGATCATTCCTCTGGCTAGTTCACCTAGTCCAGGTGTTGTTATAATACGTGAGAGTGAATGCACTTTTGGTCTAGTAAAAAAACGTTTTTCACAATAGTATTATGTTTCACCAGTACTGTATGAAAGATTGGCACTGGTATACAGTCATTCAAAGAGGGAAAATAAGATGTGTATTGAGGTAATATTTCTGAAGGTCTTCAGAGTTTGAACATCTTATGCGCTTATGCCTCCGCTTTTGGGATCCTTCACTGATATCACTGACGATGAGTTGCTTTTTCGCTAGCGAAAATATCATTGAAACGTGATTTCATTCAACAAAGAGAGATTATGACTCAGGCACTTATAAGTGTTGAGAAAGCATCGCGGCTGAAATAACCCTTTTTTCAAGTTCGCAAATGAACCTTTTCAGAGCATATGGCACTTCTCAGCAATGCTCGCTGCTGCCAGAACAATCTTTTTCATTTCACATAGTAATTACTGATTAATTCTGGATCTGCGTGCTTTGTAATGTGACAAATGTGCCTCCCTCTCGCTCCTTCTGAATGTTTGAAATTCACGAGGGTAGGCCTACAAGTCGGGTCAATGCCCGCCATTCATTTCTCAGAATTAGCCAGATAAATATAGGACAAGGATTATATCAACCTGGGGGATATTTATGAATACATTTCACTCTTGAATCCTCAGCATGGTGGCTACATATTTTACTGTTCAATTCAGCGCCCAGCTACAAAAAAAAGATGAGCTGAAGTCCTCCTTGATGTTACAAGCTGAAGTCAGAGACCCAAGGTCTAATATATCTATCTGTTCTTCCATTCACAGTTACTTTCGAGGGATTCAAAACAGGATTTTTCATTTGTGAGGTTGCAGCAAACCATAACCCCCTTATCCTGTGGCAACATAGGTTTGGATTTGCCTTAGTACTAGCCTCACCCATCTATCCAGCCACACTTGACTGCTTGCCTGTCTTAGGCGTCTCACAGTACAGACATTGCAATTTATTGCCCTGGCCACATCTGCAGTCCTCATGCCTCCTTGCAGCATGCCTAAGGCACGTTCACACAGATGAGCAGGGACCCTGGGCATCATTCTTTTGGTGTTTTTCAGAGTCAGTAGAAAGGCCTCTTTAGTGTCCTAAGGTTTCATAACTGTGTCCTTATTTTTTTTAACCTTTATTTAACTAGGCAAGTCAGTTAAGAACAAATTCTTATTTTCAATGACGGCCTAGAAACAGTGGGTTAACTGCCTTGTTCAGGGGTAGAATGACAGATTTTTACCTTACCTTGATTCGATCTTGCAAGCTTTCGGTTACAAGTCCAACGCTCTAAACGCTAGTCTACCTGCCACTCCCAATTGCATACCGTCTGTAAGCTGTTAGTGTCTTAACGACCGTTCCACAGGTGCATGTTCATTAATTGTTCATGGTTCATTGAACAAGTATGGGAAACAGTGTTTAAACCCTTTACAATGAAGATCTGTGAAGTTATTTGGATTTTTACGAGTTATCTTTGAAAGACAGGGTCCTGAAAAAGGGACGTTTCTTTTTTTGCTGAGTTTATATGGGTGGGGACTCAGTCGGGGTCTCAACTTAATGTTGAGGGTTAGAATAGTAGAATACACAAGCAAAAATTTTATATACACTGAATGTACAAAACATGAATAACACCTGCTCTTTTGATGGCGTAGACTGACCAGGTGAATCCAGGTGAAAGCTATGATCCCTTATTGATGTCACTTGTTAAATCCACTTCAAAATGTGTAAATGAATGGGCAAGACAAAGGTTTGAAGTGCCTTTGTGCCAGGCGCACCGGTTTGGGAGTGTCAAGAACTGCAACACTGCTGGGTTTACCACGCTCAACAGTTTCCGTGTGTATCAAGAATAGTCCACCACCCAAAGGACATCCAGCCAACTTGACACAACTATGGGAAGCGTTYGAGTCAACATGGGCCAGCATCCCTGTGGAACTCTTTCGACATCTTGTAGAGTCCCCGACAAATTCAGGCTGTTCTGAGGGAAACTCAATATTAGGAAGGTGTTCTTAATGTTTTGTACACTCAGTATATTTTTGGGAAGTTGATCCAGGGGCCAGTTGGCCATCCCTGCCGTAGTCTGTTTTCAGGTAAGACCCAGTGTGGACAATGATGGATGTGGTGTGCTAAAGCTCCCCCTAGTCATTGGTAAGTACAGTGAGGGAAAAAAGTATTTGATCCTCTGCTGATTTTGTACGTTTGCCCACTGACAAAGAAATTATCAGTCTATAATTTTAATGGTAGGTTTATTTGAACAGTGAGAGACAGAATAAKAACAAAAATATCCAGAAAAATGCATGTCAAAAATGTTATAAATTGATTTGCATTTTAATGAGGGAAATAAGTATTTGACCCCTTCTCAATCAAAAAGATTTCTGGCTCCCAGGTGTCTTTCATACAGGTAACGAACGGAGATTAGGAGCACACTCTTAAAGGGAGTGCTCCTAATCTCAGTTTCTTACCTGTATAAAAGATACCTGTCCACAGAAGCAATCAATCAATCAGATTCCAAACTCTCCA
>NC_036860.1:77230482-77235186 GCF_002910315.2 Salvelinus sp. IW2-2015
GTGTGTGTGTGTGTGTGTGTGTGTGTGTGTGTGTGTGTGTGTGTGTGTGTGTGTGTGTTATCACTGCTCAGAAAATAGCATGACCATCCTGGTCATATAGACAATTCAAAGCCTGTGTTAGGATTTGTTACCTAACTGAACATGTTTCTATTCCACTTCATCTTTTTAAAATGTATTTACGATGTTCAGCAGAATACTCATACAGTGATTTGATAGATTGATGACATATCACAGTTTCTGAACAGATTATGTGTTAGTAAAATACAAATGTGTTCTTGTCTTTTAAGGAGCTGTAGCTGACTTGTCTGCCCTATTGTTGGCATGTGAACTGAACACAGCACACTCTAGTGGATCTGATATCCAGTGACCTTTCTGGATGAGTCAACAGAGGTGGCCCACTTAATGAACTGAAGCAGACACAAACATCTAGAGTCCTGGGACCTGACCTGCTATTCCATTCTGCTGGCATTACAGACCATATGTGGAGTTTTACTCAGAAAAGGAAAATATAGACAATTCCAAAAGGGCCTTGAAGTGGCCTTGTCATTTATTAAAGAGTAGAGTAACAATGGAAATACAGATGATAATTAAAAAATMTCCCTTTTAAAATCCAAGTCAAATTACATCAGTGACCACCAGAGCCAAAAAGCCTTAAACAGACAGCTTTCCCTAGAGCTCCTGGACTTACAAAAGTTGTGGAAGACATTTCTGTGGTTTGATAACAGAAGTATTATTTTATTTTTATATGTGTCTAAATTTAAATGGAAGGATACCAAAATGATTGAAGAGAAAAGTAAAATGTGTCTAAACTGAGTGAGCGACTACAGTGTATTGTCATCCAGGTCTCTCTCTCTCTCTCTCACAGCAAGACAGCATTTAAAAATATTTTAAAWAYCAATCAACAGGTTAAATTTGAAGGTTTTAAATACTATTCAACATTGTCTTTTCTTTTCTTATCGCTTAATGTTTACTTGACAATGTCCCAGCAGTAACAACCTTTCAATGTCCTCTACTTCGTTCTGTCAACAAAGGATATTATTGCACTGAGTAAACACTCTCAAGTCATCCATATTGGTAGCTAATTCATTCGTTTTTGCCTAAACCAAAGGCTGAGGGGGAGACCCCAGGTAGAGATAGTCCATCAGCCTGAAGGTGTGGAGGGGGAGGGGCTCAGACCTCAGACTCCAGACTGGATACCCTGCCCCAGGTCTTTGGCACATAGGGACTGTTGACTCTTCTGGCCACCAGGACCTCCCTCCGATCCCTGCTCCCAGACCCGGGCAGGGGGGGCTCCTCCCGCGACCGKCCCACCGCMCCCTCGTAGCCCCCAAACATATTGTTCTGGTACACRACCTGCCGGTCCCCCATACGGGGCASKAGGGCATTGTTGTTAGGGCAGTGGCTTGCACAGGGGAACAAGTGGCACATGTCCTTGTCGTAGAACTGCCCGGGCCCCTGGGGCAGCGGCCCCACGTATACAGGCAGGTCTGTGTAGGAGTTCAGGTAGGTGGAGTAGTGTCTGTGCACCACGGTGGAGGAGGAGCGCCGCAAAGCGGCTGCGTTCTGCAGGATAGCCTCCCTGTAGGATGGTAGCCGGGTGGACTGGGAGCACTTGAGCTTCTGCTGCTTGTAGGGGTAGGAACGCATATGGGCCGGGTCTAGGTAGGCAGGCTCAGCGGCCAGGGGGTAGCACAGGTTGTTCCCCTGGCTGCCGTAGAGCTTATGGGGCTTGGGGTTGGCCACCACTACGCGGGGGAACAGGTCAGGCATAGTGGAGGGCTTCTCGCCCAGCTGGCGGATCCTGTCACTGCTCCAGGTGGCCTTGAGAAAAGAGGCTCGGCGATTGACCTTGTCGTTCCCCAGCAAGGGCACATCCTCCATTTTAGGCTCCAGGTAGGGCTTCATGCAGGAGTTGCAGCTGGCACTGCCGCTAGGGTAGTGGCCCCCCATGCAGGCCATGGTTGATGCAGAAGGGGCATGGTTGTTCAGGAGGTGGTTGGCCCTCAGCTCAGCCAGACAGGAGGTTGGCTCATCATAGTCGTTCCTCCCCCTGGTGTCTTGGGCCTCAGAAAACACGTAGCTGTGGGACCTCTTCTTCCTGCCCATGTGGTCAGGGGGGTAGCTGAACTTCCGTCCCAGGGGCCCCTTGTGGTGTTCCACATAGATGTCAGGCACCTGGAACTCTCTGTAGGGGACAAACGGGGAGGTGGGGTGCCGGGGCTGGCTCTCCACATACAGCCTGCTGCTGTGGTGGGGGTGTGGGTTGTGACTGGAGGTGCTGGGGGGAGCAGGGTCCCTCATGGCGATGTGGGGGCTGCTGAGGCTGGAGATGGGTAGGGTTCTCTCGTAGAAGTGGTGGCTGCCACGGGCCGGAAGGGTGTAGCGGAGCGGGGTAGGGCGCGTCACCACCCTGGATTTGTCCAGCAGGGGCTGGGTGGCGCTGTCCGAGTAGTGGATGGGGAAGGTGGAAGCGAGCGCCCTCTGGGGGTAGGGCGAGTGGTTGTCCGTGATGCTGGAGATGTAGGGCAGGCGGCTGTGGCCCATGTCTATAGTGGTTGCCACCCGAGGCGGAAGGCCAACCCGCACATTGTCGGCTCCTCGCCGGCTCCAGTTCTCTATGGTCTTGGTGGCATTGTCCAGGGAGTTCTCCACTCTGGTCGAGGTCACGATGTCCTTGGCTGTCTGCAGCATCTTCAGCATGTTGGCCTGGGTGTAGTTGGTGGTGACGTCAGGGTTCTGCAGGTTTCCGTTGCGGTCAGAGTCCTCCACACCGTTGAAGCAGCTGTAGATTCCCTGCAGAGACAGCAAATGAGGAGGAGATTAGCATCCATCAAAAACCCTTGTCAGATTTTGGAACAGATCCAAATTTCTCACCCGACACAAAGTTTGACAAGATTAAATCCCACAGGTGTTAATTATCTTTGGCCATTGTTTCTAATCATGACTTTAGAAAACATTATTGCTTGTGTTGATAACATTCACTTTGAGCAATACAATTTCTATTAACCTGTCTGACCAATGAAGTGAAGACAATTACACAGAGAAGTGTGAAAGCCAGATTAGATTCAGGATTGTCCAAAATAGTTTATAGACAATTTGTTTTGTTTTGAAAGCTTGTATGCATTCAGGTCGGTGTTAAACACACAAAAAACTGTGCAAGACAGTAAATGAAAAAGCAGCAGCTGACCATGCACTTGCTAAATTAGTTTTCCAATTTTTATTCGGCCGGGTTTATTTTACTTTCAAATTGGGTCTCAGTCTAGAATGSTTAATTTCACCTCACCACTGTCAACACTGAGATGGATTGTTAATGGGCCTATTTAAATTCAATGTCAGACGGATCAGGACCGTAACAGTATTGCACGGTCTCCATAAAGTAATTTTATGGCTTTTTATAKATTTTATTTTTGCATCATTTTTCTTTTAGTGCCCTTGAAATATCCTGATCATGTACAGCTTTGACTTAGTGCATTACCAATATTTCCCAAGCATTACTGTGAGGCTAAAATCTAAGAAAGACTGAGAACTTTATGGTCAGGAAGTAGACATTTTTTTTCTGCTGTGTTTGTGAAAAGAGAAACAACACATTTTATGGTTTCTTAGACTTTTCAAAATTATGCCGTTGTTGCTGCTTTCATTGAATTGTTGCTTACACTTTATGTCATTTCTTTATGGAATTCATTACTATAAAAAACGGTTTTATACCTTAGATTAACAGATCAACTTTCCCATGGTGATTGGACCACATTCTCTCTGCAGAACCCAAGACCTTCGCAATCTAAGACATGCCTCAGTGTGTACATCCCTATACATTAGGCCTATGTACCCTTTCCACCCCTGTCCCTCGMAAGAAGGGTCAGCCACACCTACCCTGCTYATGGCGAGCAGGAAGTCGAGGCGTTCAGACTTGCGTACTGAGTGTCTCAGCTTCCAGTAGAGCAGATGTTCCCAGCTGAACACCAGGAGACTGAGCCCCATGGCCACCAGTAGCATGTAGAAGACGCCCGCCATGTTATCTATGTCCAGCTTACTGCTCATCACCTCCTTCTTCTCGTTACGACAGATCCCTGTGAGCCACACCGTCTGCAGCTTCTGTGTGTCACCTGCAGCGAGCGGGAAGAACAGAACACAGAGAGGCTTGAAGGTGTTCATTAAAACACTCTTGCGCCGGTTGTTGTCATTGTGTGTCAATGCCAATCTCACACCCTCATCACTCCCCTCGACCAGCCCCGACTCAGCATTTTACACTTGTTGTTCCCTGGATCACAGTCAAAACTCTATGTTACAGTACCTCTGAGTGATCCATGGTGCAATGTACGCCAGTATTTTCATTAAAGTTTTGTTTTTTCTAATCTCAAGGCTCTTCGGGTCTATACTAGCTTACTTGTGTGAGTTACGCATTTTTATCATTAATGGGCAGTTTACCAGTTTAGCAAATTTGGGAGTATTTGGGACCTAAAATGATAAGTACAGCTAAGATTTACAGTTAGCCGCCCATCCCACTCCACACGGGGTTAATTGTAATTTACCATCAGCTAGGAACTGGAGCAGGGCCAGGTCTATAGGACGTTTCCATCGGGACTCCTTCTGCAAGGCGATGCCGTAGCCAGTGGTGGCAAAGACCTTCCCACTGCCGATGGTCACCAGCTTACAGCCCTCGTCTTTACCTGCCATGTAGTTCAGCACAGCAGCGTCATAGATGAA
>NC_036860.1:77237111-77291082 GCF_002910315.2 Salvelinus sp. IW2-2015
AGAGTCTACAAATCATTTCTAGCACTGAAGGTTTAACATGGATTTCCTTGTCAATACTGGTGTAGAGCACCTCCACAGGCCACACAAATATGCATAAGTTAATACTAGAATATATAATCACTGGCAGCTTGGCAAATCCACTGGTGTAATACAATCCAGGGGATTTTCACAGACATCATACCTAAAGACTTCAGGGATCTAATTTAATTTCACCACAGACGCTGGGAATCCTATTATGTTTTTAGTATGAGTGGAAAAAGTCACAGTCATGACATTGAGGCTCTGCCCGTGGTTATTTGTATTCTCTCAAACCGTTCGCAGCCAGGCACTGTTTGCTCATCAAAAATAGGCCACTCTATATTTTGCCTAAGCCTAACATCAAACACTACAGTATGTCCATAATTCTTTCCCCCTTTCAAAGACTGAACACAGACAGAATTACCAATGACTGATGAATCCTCCTACCTTTTTGTCACTCAGTCCAGAGACTGTGTCAGTGTATTGCTCCTGGATCATGAAGGCTGCCAGGTTGGCAGTGTAGGAGGCCAGGAAGATGACAGCGAAGAAGGCCCATACCAGAACCATGACCTTGCTGGTGGTGCCCTTGGGGTTCTCAATTGGAACAGAGTTGTTGAAGACGATGCCCCACAGCAGCCACACAGACTTCCCAATAGTGAAGGTGGGGCCTCCGGGATCTGGAGAAGACAGGATGGTGGTTGTGGTAAAGACAGAAGGGATTCAGAGAGGGCGTATATAACATGRGTTTGCATTCCATTTCAATGTCATTTAATATTTTCTGTGATATAATATAGAGTTCTTTCAACCTACTTTTCCGTGACTTTCTACCTTTGCMGATACGGGAGGGTAGAGGTAGAGGGAAAGGTGGTCGGAGCTGACACTCACCCTTGGCGCTCACCAGACTCCGGTTGTACCCCACAGGGCTGCAGTACTCAAAGATAAACACTGTGACAGCTACCACCGTTAAGCACATCACAAACATCATCACCCACACCGCCGGACTGTAGGGCTCTATAGAGGAGGAGGGAGAGAGGAATCAGAACACCTATAGAAGAATCAGAACATCTTTCTGGCAAWRGTTGAAACCATGTGCTCTGACAGCTGCTTGCTAGATAATGGCAAGGACAACGTGGTATTGTATTACCATAGTAGCACACTGTCAGCAGCTTCTGAAAGGGATGCTCTTTAAGAAGTATTAAAGTAAGTAGCGTAGCCTTGAACGAGCCTTGTCTTTTGCGAGTCGAACCACTTTGTAGCGTGAGGCAGCTTGTTGTACGATATATTCAGTTGTGAGTTCTAAACTCTGTCCAGAGAAAGTACTATTTGCCATCTCTGTTTTCAGATGGTAAAACAAGCTTTTTTAAACCAAGTCATTTGTTATCTCTGTAGAGAAACGTTTTGTTTGTTTACATGAGCAGGTTTAACGTGCTCACCAAGAAAGGCAGAGGGTGAGACGGTCCCATTGCTCCTGGCGACCATCACACTGATCCCCGTCTCCACGAACGGCACGGAGAAGTCGATAATTTCTGAGCGCTCTTCGTTTATGGTCAGCGAGCCAATGGCCATGTCCGCCCGCTTGTATACCACCTATGGAGAACGGAAGAGGACATTTTTATGACATAGAAAGTCTACAGTCTATATGTTCCATGATCTGTAATAAATTGAACACTGTAGTAGGTGGGATTAGGGATGCCCCCTGTTGACCTGTTTGATTCATTTTATCTATCAACATTGATATGCAAGACTTAAATCCCTGTAGGTGATATACAGTGTGTACAGTATTATCCCTGATATACTACACAACCCATCCAGACAGATGCAGATAACAGCCCYTGGTATCTACCCACCCATTCATGCAATGTCATCCATCATGCAATATCAATCCTAATTCCTAATCCATTAGATATTGTTGCATATAGCATAGACCTAATACCTGTTACAGAAGTCCCTGGCTCCGGGTGACAAAGTGTTACCAGCAGCAATTGTGCATTGTAAACACTGGCATACCAGACACCCCCCGCAAAGCAGGGGGCCCACGAGCCAAGGGGGCCCCACGAGCTCTGGGGGTCCATGCGCCTGTCATTGATGTCATCATTTTGACAGTAACCCTTCAAAAAGTAATTCATAAACCTTTTACATTTTTCAGGAATGTGACTGAAAAAGTGAAAAAAAATTATAAACTGATTAAAGGTATAATGGGATTTCAGTGAACAAATGTTGTAAGGATCTGGGTGTAGCTGGTGCAGAGGAGTCAGGCGCAGGAGAGCAGAGATGAGTAACAAAAGGAACTTTACTCAAAAATGTAAAATACATGAAGTAACACCAAGCCCACAAACATCGGACCGAACTTACAATAAACAAACACGCACAAAAACCATGGGGAAAACAGAGGGTTAAATAATGAACATGTAATTGGGGAATTGAAACCAGGTGTGTAAAACAAAGACAAAACAAATGGAAAATTAAAAGTGGATCGGCGATGGCTAGAAAGCCGGTGACGTCGACCGCCGAAGCCGCCTGAACAAGGAGAGGGACCGACTTCGGCGGAAGTCGTGACAAATGTTGTGGTCAAGGCTACGACAGCGCCATTGCAACGAGTGGCACTTACTCAGGTGTTCAAAAGCATATATCAGACCGAGAGCCTAATGCTTATTAGGTCGTTCTTCATAAGTTTTTGTTTATAAAACCATCTCTCTGCAGAAGCGACAGTTACAGAGATGGTAAAAACAGCCTGATTGCCATAGCAACATCAAGGAAACTGGGCAGAAGGGAGTTGTGCCAGTTTTGTAACGTCTTTAATTGAGCCTCTCATTCTCCTTAATTGCCGACCGCAAGATGTTACGGAAAGAGATGAACTGTATAGGAAGCTATGGGGACAGGTCGTCTGGATACAGGATGGTCAATAAATTGGCAGATGCAAACAGATTATCATCTTTAGCAGACAACAGTTCTTGAGGGCTTGAACAAAAAAATGGTTTGCAACTTCGTTCATACTGGTGAATTGGCGTTTGACTTGTATGGCTACAATATCAAGAGTCCCTTATCTCGGGTATATCTTGGCCTGTATCGTTCAAGACTAAGTTTAAATTGTGTGCAGCTGTCTTTCCTGACAGTCTCAGGAAAGACTGTCTGGYTTAGCAATACTCAGAACAGAAAAATAGTCGGGCCCGCAACCTGGACCTACAGGCTGTGGTGAAAACATTTACAGACAAAAAAGGAGGACTTCAGAACACCAGGTTCAGGACAGAATTAAGGTAAATTTWATTGATTTAATGAAATTTACTATGAATATTGCAGCCCATTTGTGTAGTCTATTAGCCGGACAAAACAATAAAGAGTGACTGAATTTATCCTCAAGCCAACAACTTATTTTCCTATTCTTAGGCWATTTGATGTGACATTTTTATAAATAGCAGCTAAATACGGTATATAGCTATAGATAGTACACTGCATAATGAAACATTCCCTAGTAAGCTAGTGTCTTCAGGGTGGACTGACTGTATTGTTTGGTATTATTAGTCTGGTTTTATGCACAACTTTCTATCCAATCTGGGAGAGAGCCCGAGGACGTCTCATGTCATGCAGGTTAAGGTAGCCTATACAGGACAGTTGTATATTTCAAAAATATTACATTTACGTTTAAGTCATTTAGCAGACGCTCTTATCCAGAGCGACTTACAAATTGGAAAGTTCATACATATTCATCCTGGTCCCCCCGTGGGGAATGAACCCACAACCCTGGCGATGCAAGCACCATGCTCTACCAACTGAGCCACACGGGACCACAGACCACAGCTATTGGTAGCTGATTAGTATGCTGTTGCATCTAATATTTATTTTACAATCTGCAATGGTTGAATTTCCAACTGTAATTACTGTAATTACATTATTGCCACGAGCCAGCAGTATAAATATTACAGCATTTCGACTCCGTGTGTAGCTTTGTGAAATGTTAAGCTTAATATGAGAAAATGATGACCAAATAGGCCTACCAATAAACATTTATCCATTAGCTAATGCAAAGCTAAACCCTGGCACCACAGAAAGCCTATCATTGATTTGATAGGCATGCAGCTGCATAGACCTTGCGGAGATCCAGAGAAACTGTGTCATGCCAGTGGTTGTGAAGCTGATAACCCTATATAAAGGTTGTTGCTAGTCTAGTCAGTCAGTCCTGTTGTTCTACCCCTGGCAGATCCTCCCTCCCTTCCCCGCAGTATGATATCTCCTCTTAATCACCTCTACTGACGTTTTCCCCTACACACTGTAATGTTAGACATGCTTGTGATGGACTCGCCAGTGGGTTTACAGTCCAGGCACTCTGCCTGGCATTGTGTCAGCGTTACCGGTGCTACTGTGGCCAATGCCCCAGTGAGAACAATAGCTTCCCTGAAACTATTATTTTTTTAACTCTTCCGAACTGGTCGCAAAAATAATGAACTTTCAACAACTTCCTTCTGGGAAAACTTCCCTGTTATTCCAGAAATTATGGTTGGAGGATTCAGATTTCCTGCTTATGATTCTGAAATACACCAATGGGTTTTCGGGAAATCCAGGGCAATTTATTTGAAATGTGCAACTCTACACTATAGTCTAGTTTCCTTTATTTGGATTTGGACCATAATAATATTGTTTTTTATTAAGGGCAATTAGTTCATCGTTATTATTACTTTTTCTTTTTAATGTTTATCTGAACTCAGCGCCAACATTGTCACACTGATCTGTTTCACCTGTCTTTGTGATTGTTCAACCCCCCAGGTGTCGCCCATTTGCCCCATTATGTGTATTTATACCTGTGTTCTCTGTTTGTCTGTTGCCAGTTTGTCTTGTCTCGTCAAGCTACCAGCGGTTTCCCGTAACTTCTGTTTTTCTTTAGTCCCTGTTTTCCCAGTTTTGACCATTCTGCCTGCCCTGACCTGAGCCTGCCTGCCGTTCTGTTACTTCGGACTCTGCTCTAGATTTACTGACCTGACCTATGTTTGCTGCCTGTTTTTGTAATAAATGTTTGTTATTTCGAACTGTCTGCATCTGGGTCTAATCATGAGGTCTGATAAACATAACCTAAATCAACAATGTCAAGAATTGAAACAGACGACATTTTGAATGGTGTCTTGAGCTCAGAGGAGGCAGAAAATGCTCTGTCATCATTATATGAAATGTGCTAATTGATCATATTTATTTTACAGTTATATTTAATATGCAAACTTTTTAGCAGGTGGTAATTATAATGCTTGTAGAATAACCATCATCTCCTTACCTCTCCGATCATGCCTGTTCCAACTGCCTCTGACCAGCTTGCCGTGCTTCCCGTTGGTGACCAGGTAGAGGTCGTATGAGAATTTGGTGGTGCGAGACGATTCTTGAGGATGTCTATGCAGAAACCCTTACAGCACAGTTTGGTGTAGGGCTCAGTATGACCTACAATACTGGGGAGACAGAGGACAAAAAAATACACTAGAATGTTTGTTTAAAACATTTGCCCAATGTTGCAAGAACATTCCTAGAACGCATTTAATCTCTTCTTTAAAGGTTCTAGTTTGTGGGAACAATCTGGTGAGAACATTGTGGGGCCATAAGAAAAGATCTGTTCCCAAAACACACAAACTGTCCAGTTGTGCAGACAATTCTACAATGTTTCTTTTAGGGGGCAAAAAACATTCACCTGAAGTTGCAAGAACGTTGCTAGAACCTATTTTGTCTATTCTTTAAAGGTTTCCAGAATGTTTCCTTTTGTTGTTGTGGAACAGTCTGGTGGGAACATTGTGGGGACATCTGAAAAGATATGTTCCCAAAAAACAAAATCTGTTCAGTTGTGCAGATAATTCTATGTTTCTTTTAGGATAAAACAAATACAAAGTATGCTCAGTTGTGATAACATGCATACAATGTTTAAGTTAGGTTGCACAGCACATTCCTATAATGTTGTAAGAATGTTGACAGAACACCTGGTCTAAGTTCTTTAAAGGTTCCCAGAACATTTCATTAAGTTATGGGAGTTGTCTGGGATGTTGCAAGAATATTCTTGTGATATTCACACAGGATGCAAAAAACATTCCCACAATGTTGCACAATTTCCAAATAAGTCCGTTTTTATGACGTTCATGGAATATTTATTTTAGGTTTAACATAATATTCCATTGAGGTCCACACAATATACATTTGACCTTGTCTTGAAGGTCCTCAGAAATGATCAAAAATGTTATATTTAAGTTTGACCTAATATTACCACAACATTCTCAGCACGAGAATTTGTAGCTCCTTAAAGCATGATAAAGCAGATTGGAATACATCCCCATTATGTTTCTCTTCTGATTTAATGGCAATTTGCATTTGAAGGTGATCTAGAGACACATGGCATTTTAATTTCTTTCAAAGAACATTTGAACATTTACACATTATTTAATTCAGTCGCACACGACTCCAACACCATCATTAAGTTTGCAGATGACACGACTGTGGTAAGGCTGATCACCGATGACGATGAGACAGCCATAGGGAGGATGTCAAGAGACCTGGCAGTGTGGTGCTAGGACAGCAACTTCTCCCTCAACGTCAGCAAGACAAAAGAGCTGATCGTGGACTACAGGAAACGGAGAGCCGAGCACACCCCCATTCACATCGACAGGGCTGTAGTGGACCGGGTCGAGAGCTTCAAGTTCCTCGGTGTCCACATCACTAAGAACCTATCATGGTCCAAACACACCAACACAGTTGTGAAGAGGGCACGACAACACCTCTTCCCCCTCAGGAGGCTGAAAAGATTTGGCATGGGCCCTCAGATCCTCTAAAAGTTCTACAGCTGCACCATTGAGAGAATTTGACTGCCTGATCACCACTTGGTTTGGCAACTGCTTGGCATCCGACTGCAAGGCYCTACAGAGGATAGTGCGTATGGCCCAGTGCATCAATGGGGCTGAGCTCCCTGCTATCCAGGGCCTCTATACCAGGCGGTGTCAGAGGAAGTTGTCAAAGACTCCAGCCACCCAAGTAGTCATAGACGGTAAGTAAGCATTTCACAGTAAAGTCTACACCTGTTGTATTCAGTGCATGTGACAAGTACAATTTTAATTTGATCATAGGACATTTCATATGTTGACAATCTGCATATGTGGGTTCTGAACCTGCAATGTTCGGTTCTCAAGCCAGGTCTTTTATCCTCTGCAACACCAGGGAAGCTGTTGTAGCATRGATTGATACACTCACAAAAGCTTGGATTGCTTTCGCTGCAAAGCATATTTTCAAAATCTGACACGATAGGTGGATTAACAAAAAGCTAAGCTGTGTTTTGGTATATTTCACTTGTGATTGCATGATTATAAATATTTGTAGTAATATTTTGCGCCCTGCAATTCAGCGGTTGTTTAGGAAAAGGATCCCGCTAAAGGGATCCGTAGCGCAGAGAAGTTAACAAAACTCCAAAACCAAAATTACAAAATAAATAAAAGTGGGTACAAGAACCCATCGCGCAACAATACATATACACGAACATACAAACAAACAATCTCCGACAAGGACATGATGGGAAACAGTGATGGGATTGAAACCAGGTGTGAAGGAAAACAAGACAAAATCAATGGAAAAGGAAAATGGATCAGTGATGGCTATAAGATCGGTGACGTCAAGGAGCAAGGAGAGGGACCGACTTCGGCGGAAGACGTGACAAAAATATAATACAAGAAAAAAAACAACGTTCTTGTATTTGTTTTAACCATCATCTTTGAAATGCAAGAGAAAGGCCATGATGTATTATTCCAGCCCAAGTGCAATTTAGATTTTGGCCACTAGATGGCAGCAGTGTATGGGGCGGCAGCGTAGCCTAGTGGTTAGAGCGTTGGACTAGTAACCGAAAGATTGCAGATCAAATCCCCGAGCTGACAGGGTACAAATCTGTCGTTCTGCCCCTGAACAAGGCAGTTAACCCACTGTTCCTAGGCCATCATTGAAAACAAGAATTTGTTCTTAACTGACTTGCATAGTTAAATAAAGGTAAAAATAAATAAATGTGAAAAGTTTTAGACTGATCCAATGAACCATGGCATTTCTGTTCAAAATGTTGTATCAAGACTGTCCAAATGTGCKTAATTTGTTTATTAATAACTTTTCATGTTCAAAATTTTGCACTCTCCTCAAACAATAGCCTGGTATTCTTTCACTGTAATAGCTACTGTAAATTGGACAGTGCCGTTAGATTAACAAGAATGTAAGCTTTCTGCCTGGAAAATGTTCTTGTTACTTACAACTTCATGCTAATCGCATTAGCCAACGTTAAGGGCTTGTAAGTAAGCATTTCATTGTAAGGTCTACAACTAAAAATTCAAAGATTTGATTTGATTTGATATTTATTGGACCGTTAGAATGTTGGAGTCAAAATGACTAGGTTTGGCTTGAAGGGGTTCCCTCCAGGCCAGGGTTTTCTAGTGTTAAGGCCAGTACAAAGGCAGTCCAATTCATTCCTAGATCTGAAAGGAACAGCTATGATTGAATCAAGAATGCAGACAACAAAAATATTGTTGTGAAATGTAATTAATCTCCTCACGGCTATCGGTTTTCTGTATATGAATATTGGTTTGTTTGTTACCATTGCAGCTTGTTGTTGATTGAGACAGACAGGGTGTGAGTTGATTAATATAAAGGTGGCCATTTGTCGCTCATCCAGGGTTATTAATCGGTGGAGAAATGCTATTGGTTGAGAGTTTTTGGCGATATTCACAAGTCTTCACCTGATTCATGTTCTTATTGAATAACGACTACAGAGCTCCTGTACATGGATTGAATGTGAATGGAAGAGATGAGTGACCAATGGCATGTCATAATGATTCGATAATGCATGGGGATGAATTAGGAACTCAGCTAATGTGGCCATTTTCAATCAAGATAGTCGATGCACCAATTCCACCCATCAGGTTACAAACAGTAAAAACATTGTTGTAAACACATCTATTCTGGTTTCATAAAAGCCCATCGTTAACTTCATGCTCCTGGAGCAATAGAACAAGAGGCTTCAGCTTATATGGCAAACATCTCATTAGCATGATTTCCTAAAGGAGATGTAGGAGGAAGAAACATACCAGAAGAAGGTGGAGGAGGGAGAGTGACAGAGAGAAACAGAATGGTATAAAAAGACCTCCTTGTTGTGTGCCCAGGAGCTGACGTCAAGAGTGGGGTTGCAGGGAGAACTGGAGGGACTGGGCGGCTCCACAGGCCTGCGCATTATGTCATGGCTGCGACAGATGGACGGACAGCTGGGGCTGACCAAAACAAATCTGACACAAATGAATCACAAACAAACAAAGGCAGGAGTGAAACACAATGCTGGATTATTTGCTGCCTGGCTAATGGCGGGCTTGTCCATGGCAGATAACCAGCCTGCATACTCAATCCTGTAGACCTTGCCCCATTACCAATGTCTTTTGGGGCTTAAAGCAATACTTCCTCTTCAGGCATTGCTCTGTCTCTTTATCTCGACCCCCCCCCCCCGTTCCCTATCCTGGGCGAAACAATTTGACCTTAACCTCAATGCAACATACACATCCTTATGCTAAACCATGGTAACGAAGTGTACACCAGCATGGGGCCCACTACATGTGGAGCGGCTGGAATGACCCTAACAAAGTGAGCTTTACCTGTATACACAACCACTGTAATGAGAGAGAGAGAGAGAGAGAGAGAGAGAGAGAGAGAGAGAGAGAGAGAGAGAGAGAGAGAGAGAGAGAGAGAGAATCCAGGGGAACTAAATGGACAGCACTAGCTGTGCATATCAAGTGGAGGAAGCTGACGCTGGTATAATCCATTCCTCTAAATTATCAACAGGATTACCAGGAATGTGATGAGGAAAATGTCCTCCAGTTTCACACTAACTGGATTATGGGAGCGTCGTTGGAATATGTGGGTGGAAAACATAGTGACGTCATTAACAGTGTGTTGGAGACTTGAACATGGTTCAAATTAAACATTGACTCTTGGGGGTCCCCAGCGTCTCTTAGGGGCACACAATGTCTCTTGGAGGCGCACATATTTGACTTTTTTCAAGGGACCACATTGATATTGCAGCAGTTCGAGGATGTTAAAAACCTCCAGTATAGAGCTAAGGAGAAAACAGACAGTCAGAAAGAGGAGGGGCTCATTCCATAGCTCACTGACAGTGGCACATAGGGAGGGGCGGTGTGGGGGACCAAGTGAACCATGATGAGATGCAGAGAGCACTAATGACACATCACCCTTAACCTCCCTCAGACCTTCAGACTAATGGAGTGTGCCCTCAGCCCTCAGACACATGGGATGAGGAGGAGGGCCAGGGGCAATGAGACGCGCAGACAGCCGATGGAGGCGCAGAGCTGCAGCCGCAACAAAAGGAAACAAATGAAGTGTTTGGAGGAAACTAGCGAGTGGTGTGAGACATCGCAGAGTAAACAGACAGGTCCCAACATCCCCTGTCTCACCAGCTGCCAGGGATCACCGCTGGGAGGTTAAGTGGGCTTCTGATTAAATCCAAACAGGTTTGGGAATATAAGACAATATGTGTGTGTGTGTGTGTGTGTTTGTGGTGTGTGTTTGTGTGCATGTGGTGTGTGTTTGTGRGTGCGCATGTGTGTTTGCTACAAATGTGTGTGTGTTGTTGTCACCACAAAAACAATTATTTGTGTAAATGGGAATCTGCTTGTTGTCTGAAGGAAATCCAAAGGCTCAGTTGTTTTGGGTCCCTATATCCAGCAGGAATCCCTTGAAACATTCACCTTTGAAACAAACTTAATTGGACCACGGTGCTGTGGATTGTTCCTGCCAATGTYTGGCTCGGGGGGCTCACCCACTGCTGAACCCAGTCTCAGTTTTAATCAAATCAACSTATTATCATCTCGCTCTCATTAGGCAAAATTGTTATAWGATGACATCATCGTRTAACYTCAACGCTACTGTTCACCTAGGGATCACCAGCAATGGCAAGAGGCTAATGCGCTGACGTYTGGTCACTGTAAGGGTCTGTAACAAGCTAGTGAAGTGAAAAACATCACAAAGAGCTTTACAGAAGAATAGGACTTGTGTCTCTGGACAACCTGACACATAAGGAGGAGTTATATCAGTCTGACCACAGTGGAGCAGAGTGAACAGAGTGACTGTTTGTTTTGTCTCTTCAAGGAGGAATAAGCGTGTCTCCATGCGAAGCCGCACAGATGGTCCGGTATGCAGGCTTCCTCGTTTCTCTCATCTGCTGAGGGCTTGAGGGATTGGAACAGAGGGCCCAGAAATACTCCCGCCTGACGGATGGCTCGTGGCGCTGGCACCCAGCTCGGAAGAGTCGTGTAGGTGTGAGTTATGGGCGATACGGGCCTCAGCGGGAGTCTTGGGGCATGGAAGCGGTTTCTGAGAGAGGCCGCTGATGGCCCTTAATAAATGAAAATGCCAGGTCCTCTAGCTCCCTGTCCTGCCGGCCAGGAAATATGACTGGCGGCCAGGATTAAAAAAACACCACAGCCCTGGGGTCCATTATTAGCATCAGCCCCCAGGGCTGGTCTTTAGTGGCATGGCTGTTGGTGTTTTACCATTATCAATCATTGGGCCTCTATCTCAACCCACTAACTGCATCATTTAGTTTCTTACTTGGTTTAGCCAATTTCTCCCATATGAACTCAAGGAAAATGTTTCCTTGTTCAACATGGCAAACTGCAATCTAAGTCAAGACAAAACACACTAGAACTATGCAGATTATAATAATGGGGTGTTTGGTCAGTGCAAGCTYAAAAAAYATCTGGTCTGCTTCCCAAGCAGATTTTCACTGAATTGAGCTCATCCCCTCTTCTCATTAACAACCATTGTCAGTAATGGATAATGTTTCCTTTCCCCATATCCATTCACTAATGAACATCACTATCAGTCTRTAGGTGTCCAGGATTGATGAGGCGGCCTAATCGGCCCATCTAATTGATATCCCAGCAAGCAGCACATATATTTCCCTTATTGAGTCACTGTGATTACTGTGATGTCGCACTCTGGCTGTCTGCTTTAATGAAGATCTCACCCCATTGTATGATAAGGACTCATGGCTGGGCTAATGGTAGGGGAAGAGACTGTTCATCCTATTCACACCTAATGGCACTCTCCAAGTTACAGTCCAAATGAATCAACCACAGCATGTTCAACATGTTGGAGCTGTCATTAATATGGTGTCTGTGGTAGTTCTTAGCTCAGTTTACGTTCAACAAGTAGTGGCAACAGTCATTCAGGGAAGGTGTGGGAGAGCCCCACCTGATTTGAGCCCCACCCGTTCAGCTAAATAATGTGTTGCCTGTTTTGCATGTTATTTTGGGATTAATATGTGTCACATATCAGTTTGCAAACWATAAAAAATAAATTAAAATTGTTAATAAAGCAGCTTACAAACATGGTCTCTTTTTTGATTTCTTGAGTAAGWCAGCTCCAAAATGCAGGTGTTTCAGCCTAGCTCAGTGCTCTCTGTGGTGGTGGGGCAGCCAGCGGAAAATACGGGGAGTTGGTGATGTTCTTTAGTTGCGCCGTGATTGGCTCAGTGTTCTGTCACTCATGGGGACACTACCGCAAAATCTACAGAGAGAGCTCGAAAATTCAAACCCCATTAGGTGCTGCAATAGAGTTACATTAGAAGTGTCCATCCAAGAAGGCTCAAGGTCATTGGCCACAGATAAAAGGATGTCAAATCACATTATATCTACCATAGCTTTGATTGGACAGATCATGTCAACATCATACTTTCAAAATCTTAGCTAGCAAGCTGGACAAGCAGTCATCATCATGAATTACGTCAATCTACTGGCAAATTATTTTCAATCCTTGTCATATGAAGAAAAATTATAGATAAAACGTATCTATACGTGCTCATCGGCCATTGGGCATAAACATTACACAACAAGTTTGAAATCGCAAATTCAACAATGAGAGGTTTGGAAGAAATCAGTGGATAACTGCAAACATTGCAAAGCAATCACTAGCCTGCTATTCAGTGGATAGGGTGTGTGGTCCAAGTCTGGGTTTAAGAGTCTTTTTTCCAAGCTTAAAAGGATAAACACCCACATGCCATGAGCCAGAAAAGGTTGAATACATTGGTCATGCTGGGAACTCTGAAAAAAACAAGCTCCGACTGGGAAAATACGTTTTGAACGGTCATCCAACTCGGAAATCCGGCCTCTTCTAGAGCTCTGACCTGAAGATCACTGACTTCATGATTCGACATTGTTTATTTCAGAGTTCCCAATTGTCTTGAAAGGACCATAAATCCAGAGAATGCCAGACTTTGATGACAAAGTTTGATTACAAAATAGGCCCATGTGCCTCACCCTAATAATTTGGTCCCTTTCCCCATCATAATTTAGCCTACTGTTCTGACTTGGTGATGCACATGTAGCCTATAGCTTGTTTTAGAGAAATGTAATAATTGAATATTGTAAGAGCTTTCATTGTCTGCTTATATGTCTCCTTTATTTATCCTATGGTTCTGACTTGGTATACAGCTAGAATACTGTAAGAACGACCCATGTTCTGAATTATGTCACTGTACATTTCAAAAGTGGTGAACAAATAGTTATATTGACTATGTCCGTCCTAGATCGCTCATTATTGTCTTAAACGAAATTACGGATTGCCTCTTATCGTCCGCTTATGCCATAGATTGTACATCTCAATTGTCAGTAGAACCACATTTTTGTTTTAAGCAAGTCAGCCATATCAGTTTTTTTTAAAGGCAGTAAACGAGGCTTAATGAACTGTTTCGCTGCCAGACAAGTCTCTGCTGATAGCCAGGTGTAGCAGTGTTAAGGATTCACTCCATGGTGCTGAACAGCTTTAAGTAGGCCCTAATGCCACTCTAAATAATGCCACTTTAATAATGTCTACATATCTTACATTACTCATATCACYTGTATATACTGTATTGAGACCCAATCACTGGACACTTTAATAAATGCCACTTTAAACAGTGCCACTAATAATGTTTACATATCTTACATTACTCATATCACATGTACAGTATATACTGTATTTTATACCATCTACTGCACCTTGCCTATGCCGCTCGGCCATCGCTCATCCATATACTTATATGTACATATTCTCATTCACCCCTTTAGATTTGTGTGTATTAGGTAGTTGTTGGGGAATTGTTAGATTACTTGTTAGATATTACTGCACTGTTGGAACTAGAAGCACAAGCATTTTGCTACACTCGCATTAACATCTGCTAACCATGTGTATGTGACCAATACAATTTGATTTGATTTGAACAGTTTGTGGGCACTGTTTGTCACCATTATAGTGCAATTCATGTATTATTTAGTGTTGTGTTGTGTTGTTGTAGTGGCTTTGCTGGCATGCAGCTAAAAATGTTTTGGGGAGTTTGCCCCACCAAGATATACATGCTAAAATCGCCACTGACAACAAGTAATGGTTAGTGAAACAGGATAATGGATGTACATCACCATAGTAGTACACTACACTTTTATGCTCTGTTTCATTCTTCTCATCAGAAAAAGTTTGTCGTCATTAATATCAGAGAGGAATATTGTTCCACTCACGTCTCTGTTTTGTTGGACTGGCGGCGGCAGGGCACAGTGTTGCTGACACAGGTCCCAGTCATGGGGTCGACAGCCTCCACTATGACAAAGGGACGTTCCTCCAGTGTGGCCACAGTCAAGTGTCTGTTATCTGATACGGGCTCCAGATAGGTGCCGTAGCGAGGCCACACCGGGTATCTCATCTGCAGGATCCCCATCTCATAGTTCCCCACCTGGAAGAGGAGAGAGAGATGGGAAAATAACAGGCATGAGTCATACTTTAGCTTATCGGTATTCAAACCTGCAATACAATCACATCTCAAACTACTCCTCAGAGATTCGTGTCTGATTTCCATGCAGCCGTGTGGGAAATGCCAGGATAGATTAAGTCGAGGAAATGTTATTTCCAGGTCTAAAGTTTTTGTTATCAATTTTCCTGTGTATTATATTATAGAAAAAACTAAATACATTTTACTGTTGAATGCTAAGTGATGGATTCTCTCATTTCCACAAGGAAAACATACAGTCGATCAAATATATATCAGGATGCAGAAAGACAASATCTTTGCCKATTTRAAATAGACCTCAACAATCCTGAGGCAKACACTGWGYAGTTGCACSACCTGTGACGTCTCCTTGRACMAAGTTAGAGAAGTTTGTCTAGTCTCACTCTGAACATCTGTACTTAAGCTGTGAGGATCAGCCGGTCACAGAGGACCAAACTCTTCATCTGTTGTTTCCTCCATTACCAAACACAGTTGTCCATCTCAGTGGTGAGGAAGTAGTTCAGTATGCTGAACAGCACTTCTCTGCTTCATTGSAGTGACTCAGAAAAAAAGTGATCACACACAGTAATTAAACTGTGGCTTTCACAGAGCCCAAAGCAGTAACACTTCTATTATTGTTCTCTATGGTTTTATGTGTTGAGAATGAGGTTGTAAACTTTTACATAGTGATGATGATTTAACTGTTCTTAATGGCACACACATTGTGCCTTTAATCAGTGAAGTTCCATAATTAAGAGTTGTTTAAGGTTAAACAAAGAGTCAAATAAGTATTCTTTCCAGAATGTTTTTGTGTTAATTGTTTTTTATGCCTCGTAATTATTACGGAGATACATTAAAATGGATCGTGAACTGTGTTTATAATTGTATTCATTGTTACTGTGTTTGAGAATAGAGCATATTAACCAACTTTTATGTTTCTGTCAATATATTGGCGGATTGTCACACGTATCAGCAACAAAAGCCTGCAGGGTAAAACCATTTCATTGCTCACATTAACAACATTTAACAACATGTTTGTGTTCAATCAACTACCTCTACAATGGCAGAATACTGGTCAATAACTTTTTAGAATGMARGYATTGCACTGCCATCTTTAATTCATGTCAGGGGTCACTAAAATGATGCTTTGCCAACTCTGAGGCATCTAAGATGCAATAAAGTGAGCATTGAAAGTTACAACCTTACAATAACAATAATAATATTTGACATTTCCCGGCTGCCGAGTGGGGCAGTGGTCTAAGGCACTGCATCTCAGTGTTAGAGGGGTCACTACAGACACCCTGGTTCAAATCCAGGCTGTATCACAGCAGTCTAAGGCACTGCATCTCAATGCTAGAGGAGTCACTGGTTCAAATCCAGGCTGTATCACATGGGTCTAAGGCACTGCATCTCATTGCTAGAGGAGTCACTACAAACACCCTGTTTCAAATCCAGGCTGTATCACAGCGGTCTAAGGCACTGCATCTCAGTGCTAGAGGAGTCACTACAGACACCCTGGTTCAAATCCAGGCTGTATCACAACCGGCTGTGCTTGGGAGTCCCATAGGGCGGCGCACAATTGGCCCAGCATTGTCCAGATTTGGCCGGCGTAGGCCACCATTGAAAATAAGAATTTGTTCTTAACTGACTTGCCTAGTTAAATAAAGGTTACATTTAATAAAAAATACATTATTTTACAGCAGTCAAAGACTGCATAATTCTGCTTACTTTGGAAAATGATTGGCTGTCCTAAACATTTTATCAGGAGGCCAACCCGTACCACTGACAAATGCCTTTGCTTCATAATACTCTCTCCTACTAATACTGGAGGTTATCTGATTATTGCAGTCATTATTGTCAGATGTCATAAAGGACAACAAAATACAACTATTAGAATATCCTCTGTTTTACTGGTATGCTTAGTTATTCCTGTCTCTCCTGCCGGACTATTGATTAATCCTCTTGTTTRCCTTTCCCCCAGTTTATGGGCCTTGTCAATGGATCACAATGGTAAAAGAGAGCGTAAGAGTGTCCCCTCACTCTTTTTACTGGCTTTACAGAGCCAAACCTCTTTGTTTGTGTCAAAGACCAGACTTATCAGTGTGCCTTTGTAACATATTGGAGATGAGAGAGGAAGCCAAGATCTCAAATACCTATAGCCTGTCTGGATCCCCAGACTTCTTCTCCTTGTCTCCTTCTACATCTCTTCTTCTTCTCCTCCTCTTCTTCTTCTTCTTCTTCTTCTTCTCTTCTTCTCCTCCTCTTCTTCTTCTCCTTCTCTTCTTCTCCTCTTCTTCTCCTTCTCTTCTCCTTCTCTTCTTCTCCTCCTCTCCTTCTCCTCCTCTTTGTCTTCATCTTCTTCTCTTCATCTCCTCCTCTTCTTCTCCTTCTCTTTTTCTTCTTCTTCTCTTCGTCTTCCCCTTCTATTCTTCTTCTTCTTCTTCTTCTTCTTCTTCTCCTTCTCTTCTTATTCTCTTCTTCTTCTCTTCTTCTCATTGTCTTCTCCTTCTCTTCTTCTCATTGTCTTCTCCTTCTCTTCTTATTCTCTTCTTCTTCTCTTCTTCTCTTCTTCTCATTGTCTTCTCCTTCTCTTCTTATTCTCTTCTTCTTCTCTTCTTCTCATTGTCTTCTCCTTCTCTTCTTCTCATTGTCTTCTCCTTCTCTTCTTCTCCTTTTCTTCTTCTTCTCTTCTCCTCGTCTTCTCCTTCTCTTTACCTTCTCTTGTTCTCCTTCTTCGTCTTCTCTTCTTCTTCCTCTTCTCTTCTTTTCTTATCCTCCCCCTCTTCTCCTTCTCTTCTACTTCTTTTCTTCTTGTCTTCTTCTCCTCTTCTTCTACTTCTTTTCTTCTTGTCTTCTTCTCCTACTCTTCTACTTCTCTTCTTCTTCTTCTTCTCTTCTCTACTTCTCCTTCTCCTTCTCTTCTTCTTTGAGCCTCAATTCGTTGGGGCATGGACTCTACAAGGTGTCGAAAGCGTTCCATAGGGATTCTGGCCCATGTTGACTCCAATGCTTAGTTATGATTTTCCCTGATACACATGGGAAACTGTTGAGCGTGAAAACCCCATCAACGTTGCTGTTCTTGACACACTCAAACCAGTGCCCCTGGCACCTACTACCATACCCTGTGAAGGGAATTAAATATTTTGTCTTGGCCATTCACCCTCTGAATGGCACACATACACAATCCATGTCTCAATTGTCTTAAGGATAAAAAAGTATTATTTAACCTGTCTCCTCCCCTTCATCTACACTGATTGAAGTGGATTTAACAAGTGACATCAATAAGGGATCATAGCTTTCACCTGGATTCACCTGGTCAGTCTATGTCATGGAAAGAGCAGGTGTTCCTAATGTTTTGTACACTCAGTGTAAGTTTGCCTCCTTGATCTGCAATGAATGAGCATGTTTTCTTGTTATTCTTTTGAAGTATCACTCCAGGTAATTTTTTGAGTAGCTCAGATATTTCCAGTAACAGTTTCAAGATGAGTCTTTTAGATCACGTCCAGCAGTAAGCTTGTTGACTTGTCATCCTCAAAGTGTACTCACTACACTGCAACAGCTACAGCGCATTCATTTTCTGTTGTATTTTTAATTGCAACCTTTCCATTGGCACAAGCTGTCAATAGACTACTACTCTCTCTCTCTCTCTGACCAACCACACATCTGATAGCCTTCAGTACAGCGCGCTGTCAGACCCTCCAATTACAGAGGCATAGGCCTCAGTTTCAATAACATACCTGAAATTAATAGGAACCAACCTTGAGAGAACATCGATGGCACGTAATAAACTGGAGAAGGCCCGGAGCTGTTTACCCAGAGCTGTGGTTTGGCCCAACATGCTCTGACACACATCAACCTCCATTCAACCACTGAATGCATTTAAGGAAGAAAACCGACCTCCACCTCCCTTCAGTGTCTACTCCCTACTGGGAACCCCCTGACAATATCAACCGTCAATAAGAAGGGCATTACAGGTAGAGGGAAGGTGTGTTGTGAAGGTGGGATGAATATGTGAGACAAGGTTCTGTTCGCTAAGAGTCGGTGGCTCTGAGGTAGTGGAACGCTAGGCAGGCTCATTTMAATAGCTGGTGTTTATAGGGAGATTGTCAGARGTGTAATCACACTAGGCCTGTGGTATGGAGAGACACCGGGTATAGTGGCCGGTTAGGACACTGTGATTGGTAGGAGGCAGTTAGAGCAAAATGCTAGCCTATAAGGTGGACAGCCTGTATTTTGTAACAGGTGATGCAAAGGAAACGTAACAGCCCACAATATGCCCAAGTCAAGACCTGTCAGTGATAGTTCATGAAAATACACGGTGAATGAGGCAGTAAATCATGTGTTGTTAATAACACTTTTTGTGGTTTTTCCTTTCGTAATGAGCAGGCTATATAGCCTTATTAACTTGTAGTCAGATAACACAAAGAACAACCCTAGTTTTACTGATTGGGAGGAATATAATGAAGTGTAATGTCTCACCTTATCCCACTGTCTCTCTCGATCTAAGGTGATGATGACCATAGCTGGGTTGATCAGGTACCCTTCAGGGTTGAACGAGAAGTCGTTGTGCTCCCATGTTACGTTTAACATGTGCCTGAAAACAAGGGAAATCAATCAAAGAGTTAAATACTCATTACAACATTATACTAATAGTCGTTAATGTCCATTAATCCAATCTTCCAATGGTTTCATCCTATTTCTAAAGCACTACCTGCTGCTTGTTGTGTACATAGCTATCGACATGTTGTGAACTCCCTGTCATCACGCACTGCGAGGCTGCTCTCTCACCTCTCCTCCCTCTCTCTCTCAGTCCAGCAGAGGTGATGAAAGCATGCTGGGTAATGAACGGGCCCTCTGTCTAGTCCATGTGAAAGGCTCGTTTAATCTGGTAATCTGTGATAATCTTATTAACAGGCGGAGTGATTTATAATCATAAGCTCATTAAAAAGAGACCTAATTAAATGAGGTGTTGAATCTATTGACCGCCGAGGAGAGAGCGAGGTACTGCACCGTTTGAATAGGGAGGTCTGTGAGAAAGAACAACATTGTGCCAGGGAGGGAAATAAAGGAGTGGAGAGCAGACGAAGAGTGCTATACCTGGCTTTGTTCTGCCTGCCGGACCCTCATATTACCAACTTTGGTCATTGTTATTCCACTCAGGATGTTTTGGTCTTTAAAGTGGAAAATCGTAGGGGTTGGAAACAGCAGCATGACTCAAATCAAAGGCTGAAATACAGCTGCCCAGACGGTTCACCTTTTTCATGAAGGATTTCGATTTACAAAAAGAGAAGTTATTTCCCTCAGGCTAACCACTTTCAGAAAAGAGAAAATTACTTCTGAGGAGAAAGTGATGTTTTAATACCACTGAAATGTGTCAGATTTCATATTACGATCATGGTCCACAAAAATGTATAAAGAAATCCCCTTGTATCCTGCCTGGAAACTCTCCAATCCTCCCAGTCCAGTCTCAATGACCTTGGCTAGTGCCAAATGCTGACGCTGAATCTGTTTTCCCTACAGAAGCGAAGCCTCCCTTTGGCTGATTAAAAATGTTCTGTTCAAATAGGATTTGRTCCATGTTCCCTGGCACAGATGGCACCAGATTGCTCTTTTGGGCTGGGCTGGGCTGGGCAGGTATGACAGGCCACATCATCTCTCTGTGATGCCAGTACTTCCAACAGTGAGGTGATGGGACAGAGGCAGGGTGAATGAGTTGGCAGGCAGGGGTTAAGGGAGTGACAGGGAGAGTACCATGTTGCCCCCCACCACAACATTAAGCAGATGGAAAGCCACAGCTAAATGACTGTTGAGCAACTGTTGACTGATGTTGCCAACTCTCTCTCTCTCTGTTTCAAGTCAGTCCTTCTCAATCTGCAACAGTTACAGTTGAAGTCGGAAGTTTACATACACTTAGGTTGGAGTCATTAAAACTGTTTTTTCAACCACTCCACAAATTTCTTGTTAATAAACTATAGTTTTGGCAAGTCGGTTAGAACATCTACTTTGTGCATGACATAAGTCATTTTTCCAACAATTGTTTACAGACATATTATTTCACTTATAATTCACTCTATCACAATTCCAGTGGGTCAGAAGTTTAGATACACTAAGTTGACTGTGCCTTTAAACAGCGTGGAAAATTCAAGAAAATTATGTCATGGCTTTAGATGCTTCTGATAGACTAATTGACATCATTTGTGTCAAATTGGAGGCGTACCTGTGGACGTATATCAAGGCCTACCTTCAAACTCAGTGCCTCTTTGCTTGACATCATGGGAAAATCTAAAGAAATCAGCCAAGACCTCAAAAAAAATTGTGGACCTSCACAAGTCTGGTTCATCCTTGGAAGCAATTTCCAAACACCTGAAGGTACCACATTCATCTGTACAAACAATAGTACGCAAGTATAAACACCATGTGACCATGCAGCCGTCATACCGCTCAGGAAGGAGACGCATTCTGTCTCCTAGAGATGAACGTACTTTGGTGCAAAAAGTGAAAATCAATCCCAGAATAACAGCAAAGGACCTTGTGAAGATGCTGGAGGAAACAGGTACAAAGGTATCTATATCCACAGTAAAACGAGTCCTATATCGACATAACCTGAAAGGTCGCTCAGCAAGGAAAAAGCCACTGCTCCAAAACCACCATAAAAAAGACAGACTACGGTTTGCAGCTGCACATGGGGACAAAGATCATACTTTTTTGAGAAATGTCCTCTGGTCGGATGAAACAAAAATAGAACTGATTGGCCATAATGACCATCGTCATGTTTGGAGGAAAAAGGGTGAGACTTGCAAGCCGAAGAACACCATCCCAACCGTGAAGCAGGGGGGTGGCAGCATAATGTTGTGGGGGTGCTTTGCTGCAGGAGGGACTGGTGCACTTCACAAAATAGATGGCATCATGAGAAAGGACAATTATGTGGATATATTGAAGCAACATCTCAAGACATCAGTCAGGAAGTTAAAGCTTGGTCGCAAATGGGTCTTCCAAATGGACAATGGCCCAAGCATACTTCCAAAATTGTGACAAAATGGCTTAAGGACAACAAAGTCAAGGTATTGAAGTGGCCATCACAAAGTCCTGACCTCAATCCTAAAGAAAATTTGTGGGCAGAACTGAAAATACGTGTGTGAACAAGGAGGCCTACAAACCTGACTCAGTTACACCAGCTCTGTCAGGAGGAATGGGCCAAAGTTCGCCCAACTTATTGTGGGAAGCTTGTGGAAGGCTACCCTAAAGGTTTGACCCAAGTTAAACAATTTAAAGGCAATGCTACCAAATACTAATTGAGTGTATGTWAACTTCTGACCCACTGGGAATGTGATGAAAGAAATAAAAGCTGAAATAAATCATTCTCTCTACTATTATTCTGACATTTCACATTCTTAAAATAAATTGGTGATCCTACTGACCTAAGACAGGGAATTTTTACTAGGATTACATGTCAGGAATTGTGAAAAACTGAGTTTAAATGTATTTGGCTAAGTTGTATGTGAACTTCCGACTTCAACTGTATCACTTAATCTCTCCATTTTGGTTGGCTTCTCTTATTGGCTTCTCTTATCTTCTCATTTTTGTTGGCTTCTCTTGTATGAACAATCTACAACCTACAGTATGTCAGTATGACCCCTTCCATCCCCCCACCTCCACTCACCTGAACAGTGTATCATTAGAAGATGCCCTAATAGGGCTGTGGCAGTCATTGTGGCCCTCGGGGATGAAGCCCCTCTGTTTGCGGAAGCTCTGCACCCCTTTGACCACGATGGCCACCCCATCCCGCACCCTCTTCCTCAGGCTCATTCGCCAGCGGTCGGTGATGATGCTGATGAGGCCCACAGGGAAGCTGRTTGGTGGGGGCATGTCTGGGTTCCCCGCGGCAAGGCTGGGGAGGATCCAGATGTAGCCAGGCCCCAGCAGGCCGGCCTCTCCGGCCATACTGAACAGGTACTGGGCCTCTTCGTGGGAGCAGTATACCAGCAGTACCTGGGCATCGATCTGCTGCAGCAGGCGCCGTGCCCGGATGTCGTTCATGCCGTCGGCAGACATGTCGAAGGTCAGCACGTCCTGCAGTTCCCACATGAAGTAGCTGGTGTCAGTGAAGGTCTTGACATAGTCCACGTAGACCTCGTAGCCCGGGTACAGGCTGGTGATGACCACGAAGCTGTCCCAGTTGTACTCCTCCATCACCTTGAACATGCCGTTTATCTGCTGCTCGATGGAGGAGCCCAGCTGGAGGAACGTGGAGCCATCGCCCTGCAGAGAGACACAGACAGCAGAGTGAGCACAGATAACAGCCCTTAATGGATAGTTAATTTAAGCTCAATCAATTTGCTCAATTTATCTAACAAGCACAATTAAAACCTTCTAATGATCTAATGCAATGACTTTGTTAAAAGCCTGCTTAGTGGCAATTATATGATTGTGTTTTATGTAATTKAGCCAGGCATATGTAAAAAATAAAATAATAATCAAGAAATGACAGTAGAATCCTGAGGGTAGCTTGACAGTGTGTCTGTGTGCTCCGTCCACACCGTCCAGCTCCTGACCACCAGCCAGCCCACCCAGAAGTGGTGTGTAGTCTCTGGGCTGAGAGGCAGTCCTCTACAGTAAGTGATTCTGTTTGGTGTTACTCTCCCTGTAGCCCAGGCACCATTCATCACTTTAACCCATGTGTCTCCCACTTGCCATGGCAACATTGGCCCTCATATATACTTGGCACTATCATTGAGCTCACTGTCGTCGTCGGAATGAGACCAAAGCGCAGCGTGGAACGTGTTCATAATTTAATGTTCACAAAAACACTCAAACAAAATGACAAACGCCGAAAATTAAAGCGCACAGTTCTGTCAGGGAAACAACACCCCACAAAACCCAAACCGAAAATGACAACTTATATATGATCCCCAATCAGAGACAACAATAGACAGCTGCCTCTGATTGGGAACCACACACGGCAAAACAACAAAGAAATAGAAAACATAGATTTTCCCACCCGAGTCACACCCTGACCTAACCAAACATAGAGAATAAATAAGGATCTCTAAGGTCAGGGCGTGACAGTCACTGAGCCCCTGTTTTCTCTTTTTATCTCTCACTTTTCTCAAGATGTCTCTCCTCTTTGACCTTGGAGAGAGGAGTATGAAAATGCTGTGTTGTGTTTACTAAAGTGATCCAAGAATTTTGAGGAAGATCAGAGCTGTTTCTTGTCTGTGTGTGTGTTTGTAAGAGCGTTTGTCTTGTTAAAAACTTCTTGTCAATAGGGGGGCGCTGTTTTCACTTTGGAAAAAATCGTGCCCAAATTAAACTGCCTCGTACTCTATTCTAGATCATACAATATGCATATTATTATTACTATTGGATAGAAAACACTCTCAAGTTTCTAAAACTGTTTGAATTATATCTGTGAGTAAAACAGAACTCATTTTGCAGCAAACTTCCATACAGGAAGTGAAAAATCTGAAAACGATGCTCTGTTCCAGGGCCTGCCTATTCAATTGCCTTATATTTATCGATATACATGCACTTCATACGCCTTCCACTAGATTGTTCAACAGGAGTGGAAGGTGGAATGGGGTGTCTAGCTTGATCTGAGGCCGAACAAGAGCTTTTGGTGACAGGTCTGGAAATTTCTTTGTCTTCTCTGGCGCGCGAAGTACGTCGACATTGTCTTCTGATAAGCGTTCGGTATACACGGCGGATATCTCCGGCTCTGATTTTATTTGATACATGTGATAAATAACATCATAAAGTAGTTTTTTTCAACCGAGTTTTATCAGTTTATTCAACGTTTATTGGGACTTTTGGAATTTTCCGTTCTTTGCGTCAAGAGAAGATGGGCATGTTCGCGCCACATGGCTAGCTAAGGTTGCTAATTCGACAGGAGAAAAGGACATTCTAAAACCAAACAACGATTTATTCTGGACAAGGACTCCTTGTACAAGATTCTGATGGAAGCTCAGCAAAAGTAAGAACAATTTATGATGTTATTTCGTATTTCTGTGGAAAATGTTATTTCTATTCTCCGCCGTTTTGGCGGGCGCTGTCTCGCAATAACGCAAGCTGTTTGTTATGGTAAAGTTATTTTAAAAAATCTAACACGGCGGTTGCATTAAGAACCAGTGTATCTTTCATTTGCTGTACAACATGTATTTTTTAGTAAAGTTTATGATGAGTTCTTTGGTCAGATTAGGTGAGTGTCTAAAATAGCTCCTGACATTCTGGGGAAATGTTGCTACATTTTACAATGTATAACCACGGTTTGCAGCTCTAAATATGCAAATTTTCGAACAAAACATAAGTGTATTGTATAACCTGATGTTATAAGACTGTCATCTGATGAAGTTGTTCAAGGTTAGTGATTAATTTTTATATCTTTTGCTGGTTTTTGCGAATGCTATTCATGCGGTGAATAAATGCTTTTGTGTGTTTGGCTATTGTGGTAAGCTAATATAATGCTATATTGTGTTTTTGCTGTAAAACACTTAAAAAATCGGAAATATTGGCTGGATTCACAAGATGTTTATCTTTCATTTGCTGTACACACATGTATTTTTCATAAATGTTTTATGATGAGTATTTAGGTATTTCACGTTGCTCTCTGTAATATATTCTGGCTGCTTTGGTGATATTTTTGATGGTAGCTGCAATGTAAAACTATGATTTATACCTCAAATATGCACATTTTCGAAACAAAATAAATTTATTGTATAACATGTTATAAGACTGTCATCTGATGAAGTTGTTTCTTGGTTAGTGACTAATTATATCCTATTTGGTCGGTTTTGTGATAGCTACCTATGCGGTAGAAACATGGTGAAAATATGCGGTTGAGTCTTTGGCTATTGTGGTTAGCTAATAGAAATAGATATTGTGTTTTCGCTGTAAAACATTTTAAAAATCGGAAATGATGGCGGATTCACAAGATGTTTATCTTTCATTTGCTGTATTGGACTTCATTTGCTGTATTGCTATTCAGCTTTTTTGACAAGGAGGATCCCGATCCGGGATGGATATTAAGTAAAGGGTTTAAGTATGTTCAGGGAACAGAATAATATATGTTTTTTTTCCATCAATCTTGTTGAAATATTCATATTCCGTAATGGTCTTGGCATAAACATGTTTCTGCAACCTGGGAAGGCTATGGCTGAACAGGGCAGGGTTTAATTTTTGTGTTTCTTACGAGAAAATAACAGAATCCATCATTGTTTTAAAACTGCTTATGACCCATACAGTACATTTCGTGTTGGATGCCATTGATATGTCTTGACTCTAAGAGAAGTTAATGATTGTTTTATTGGTTTTGATATAAGCACGCTGCTCATAGAAATCATTGCACCATAATTGCTTTGTAAAACCAACAGCACATCGTAAATCATGTGCACCCCCAGTGAATTGTAATGATAAACCAAGTGTATATAAAAAGTTACATCAATTACAGAGATTTTACTGTTTAACTGGTTGGCATATCTGGTTTGATCATTAAGACTTTCACTTTTTAAATTACGTTGTATAAACGGCAACTTTATAATAAATAAAAAGCTAATAATATTCTTTCACCCCAAATAAATCTATAAAGTAGATTGAATGATAATATGTTTTACTTTTGCCCCTCCTAAGTGAGAATGATTTTGGTAAAGCTCAGTTCTTGATACTATGCAATTTACACATACAGTTCCTTCAGAAAGCGTTCACACCGTTTGACTTTTTCCACTTTTGTTGTGTTAGAGCCTGAATTTAAAATGGATTCAATTGAGTTTTTTGGTCACTGATCTATAAACAATACCCCATAATGTCAAAGTGGAATTATGTTTTTTGAAATGTTTTACAAATGAATAAAAAATGAAAGTTGAAATGTCTTGAGACAATTATTCAACCCCTTTGTTATGGCAAGCCTAAATAAGTTCAGGAGTAAAAAGTCACATAAAAAGTTTAATGGATTCACTTTGTGTGCAATAATAGTGTTTAACATGATTTTTGAATGACTACCTCATCTCTGTACCCCACACATACAATTATCCTTAAGGTTCCTCAGTCGAGCAGTGAATTTCAAACACAGATTCAACCACAAAGACCAGGGAGGTTTTCCAATCCCTCGCAAAGAAGGGCACCTATTGGTAAATGGGTAAAGGAGGGGAGGAGGAGGATTATTTAAGATACTGTTTGAAGAGGTAGGGTTTCAGATGTTTTTGGAAGATGGGCAGGGACTCAGGGGTAGCTGGTTCCACCATTGGGGTGCCAGGACAGAGAAGAGCTTGGACTGGGCAGGGGTGGGAGGGCCAAGAGACCTGAGGTGGCAGAACGGAGTGCTCGGGTTGGGGTGTAGGGTTTGAGCATAGCCTGAAGGTAGGGAGGGGCACTTCCCCTTGCTGCTCCGTAGGTAAGCACCATGGTCTTGTAGTGGATGAAAGCTTCAACTGCGTGAGGTAGGGTCGTACTCTACGGATGTTGTAGACCTGCAGGAGTGAGTCGCTGCTTTGATGTTTGCAGAGAACGACAGGGTGTTGTCCAGGGTCACACCAAGGTTCGTTGCGCTCTGGGAGGGCAACACTAGAGTTGTCAACCGTGATGGAGAGGTCTTTGAGAGGGCAAGCCTTCCCCGGAAGGAAGAGCAGCTCCGTCTTGTCGAGGTTAAGCTTGAGGTGGTGGACTGACATCCACGTTCAGATATCTGCCAGGCACGCAGAGATGCGTGTCGCCACCTGGGTGTCAGAAGGGGGGCAGGAGAAAAGTAGTTGAGTGTTATCCGCATAGCAATGATAGGAGAGACCATGTGATGATATGATGGAGCCGAGTGACTTGGTGTATATGGTGTATAGATAGAAGAGGAGAGCGCCTAGAACCGAGCCCTAGGGGACACCAGTAGTGAGAGTAAGTTGTGCAGACAGATCCTCTCTATGTCACCTGGTAGGAGCAGCCTGCCAGGAAGGATGCAATCCAAGAATATGCAGAGCTTGATACGCCCAGCACAGAGAAAGTGGAGAGGAGGATCTGATGGTTCACGGTGTCAAAGACAGCGTATAGATCTAGGAGGATGAGAACAGAGGGCACAGAGTCAGCTTTGGCAGTGCGGAGAGTCTCCGTGACACAGAGAAGAGCAGTCTCGGTTGAGGGACCCATCTTGAAGCCTGACTGGTTAGGGTCTAGAAGATCGTTTTGATAGAGATAACGAGAAAGTTGATCAGAGACAGCACTCTCAAGTGTTTTGGAAAGAAAAGAAGGAAGGATAGAAAAACATTTACAGTTTAACTTCTTGACGCACGGATCCCTTTAGCGGGATCATTTTCGTAAACAACCGCTGATTTGCAGAGCGCCAAATTCAAAAAAAATACTAAAAATATTTATAATCATGAAATCACAAGTGAAATATACCAAAACACAGCTTAGCTTGTTGTTAATCCACCTCTCGTGTCAGATTTTGAAAATATGCTTTACAGCGAAAGCAATCCAAGCGTTTGTGAGTTTATCAATCACTAGATAAAACAGTAAGAACAGCTAGCCGCAAATTAGCTTGGTCACGAAAGTCGGAAAAGCAATAAAATTAATCGCTTACCTTTGATGATCTTCGGATGTTTGCATTCACAAGACTCCCAGTTACACAATAAATGTTATCTTTGTTCGATAAAGATTAGTTTTATAACCAAAAACCGCCATTTGGTTTGCGCGTTATGTTCAGAAAACCACAGGCTCGTTCCAGTCCTGTAGGGCAGACGAAAATTCCAGAAAGTATCCGTAATGTTCGTAGAAACATGTCAAACGTTTTTTATAATCAATCCTCAGGTTGTTTTTAACATACATAATCGATAATATTTCAACCGGATGGTAAACTATTCAATACTACAGAGAAAGAAAATGTCAAGCTACAACTCTCGGGCGCATGAACTAATCAAAGGACACCTGACGCGTTTTGAAAAATCTCGCTCATTTCATAAAAGCTTGAAACTATGTCTAAAGCCTGGTCACAGCCTGAGGAAGCCATTGGAAAAGGAATCTGGTTGATACCCCTTTAAATGGATGAGGGGCAGGCAATGGAACAGGGATTTTTCCAAATAAAAGGCACTTCCGGGTTGGATTTCCTCAGGTTTTCACCTGCCATTAAAAATCAGTTCTGTTATACTCACAGACAATATTTTGACAGTTTTGGAAACTTTATGAGTGTTTTCTATCCTAATCTGTCAATTATATGCATATTCTAGCATCTGGGCATAGAGAAATAGTCAGTTTATCTTGGGAACGTTATTTTTCCAAACATAAAAATAGTGCCCCCTAGCTGAAAGAGGTTAATGGCTGTGATAGGAGAAATCTCAGTATTAGTCATTTTAGTTACTCCACAATACTAACCTAATTGACAGAGTGAAAAAAGTAAGCCTTTACATAATAAAAATATTCCAAAACATGCATCTTGTTTGCAACAAGGCACTAAAATAATACTTTAAGAAAATGTGGCAAAGCAATTAACTTTTGTCCTGAATACAAAGTGTTATGTTTGGGGCAAATCCAATATAACACATTACTGAGTACCACTCTCTATATTTTCAAGCATAGTGGTGGCTGCATCATGTTGTGGGTATGCTTGAAATAGTTAAGGACTGGGGAGTTTTTCAGGATAAAAAGAAGCTGAATGGAGCTAAGCACAGGCAACACAAAACAGGGAAGACATGGTGCAGTCTGCTTTCCACCAGACACTGAGATTAATTCACCTTTCAGCAGGACAATAACCTTACACATAAGGCCAAAAATACACTGGAGTTGCTAACCAAGAAGGTAGTGATGTTCCTGAGTGGCCGAGTTACAGTTTTTACTTAAATCTACTTGAACATTTATGACAAGACCTGAAAATGGTTGTCTAGCAATGATCAACCACCAACTTGACAGAGCTTGAAGAAATTTTGAAAAGAATAATGGAAAATGTTGCACAGTCCAGGTGTGGAACACTTTTAGAGACTTACCCAGAATGACTCGCTGTCAAAGGTGATTCTAACATACTTATCTAATCAGATATATATATATACAGTGGGGAGAACAAGTATTTGATACACTGCCGATTTTGCAGATTTTCCTACTTAAAAAGCATGTAGAGGTCTGTAATTTTTATCATAGGTACACTTCAACTGTGAGAGACGGAATCTAAAACAAAAAATCCCGAAAATCACTATTGTATGATTTTTAAGTAATTAATTAGCATTTTATTGCATGACATAAGTATTTGATACATCAGAAAAGCAGAACTTAATATTTGGTACAGAATCCTTTTTTGCAATTACAGAGATCATACGTTTCCTGTAGTTCTTGACCAGGTTTGCACACACTGCAGCAGGGATTTTAGCCACTCCTCCATACAGACCTTCTCCAGATCCTTCAGGTTTCAGGGCTGTCGCTGGGCAATACGGACTTTCAGCTCCCTCCAAAGATTTTCTATTGGGTTCAGGTCTGGAGACTGGCTAGGCCACTCCAGGACCTTGAGATTCTTCTTACGGAGCCACTCCTTAGTGCCCTGGCTGTGTGTTTTCGGGTCGTTGTCATGCTGGAAGACCCAGCCACGACCCATCATCAATCTTACTGAGGGAAGGAGGTTGTTGGCTAAGATCTCGCAATACATGGCCCCATCCATCCTCCCCTCAATACGGTGCAGTCGTCCTGTCCCCTTTGCAGAAAAGCATCCCCAAAGAATGATGTTTCCACCTCCATGCTTCACGGTTGGGATGGTGTTCTTGGGGTTGTACTCATCCTTCTTTCTTCCTCCAAACACGGCGAGTGGAGTTTAGACAAAAAGCTCTATTTTTGAATCATCAGACCACATGACCTTCTCCCATTCCTCCTCTGGATCATCCAGATGGTCATTGGCAAACTTCAGACGGGCCTGGACATGCGCCTGCTTGAGCAGGGGGACCTTGGTTGCGCTGCAGGATTTTAATCCATGACGGCGTAGTGTGTTACTAATGGTTTTCTTTGAGACTGTGTCCCAGCTCTCTTCAGGTCATTGACCAGGTCCTGCCGTGTAGTTCTGGGCTGATCCCTCACCTTCCTCATGATCATTGATGCCCCACGAGGTGTGATCTTGCATGGAGCCCCAGACGAGGGTGATTGACCATCATCTTGAACTTCTTCTATTTTCTTCTATTTTCTAATAATTGCGCCAACAGTTGTTGCCTTCTCACCAAGCTGCTTGCCTATTGTCCTGTAGCCCATCCCAGCTTGTGCAGGTCTACAATTTTATCCCTGATGTCCTTACACAGCTCTCTGGTCTTGGCCATTGTGGAGAGGTTGGAGTCTGTTTGATTGAGTGTGTGGACAGGTGTCTTTTATACAGGTAACGAGTTCAAACAGGTGCAGTTAATACAGGTAATGAGTGGAGAACAGGAGGGCTTCTTAAAGAAAAACTAACAGGTCTGTGAGAGCCGGAATTCTTACTGGTTGGTAGGTGATCAAATACTTATGTCATGCAATAAAATGCAAATGAATTACTTAAAAATCATACAATGTGATTTTCTGGATTTTTGTTTTAGATTCCGTCTTCTCACAGTTGAAGTGTACCTATGATAAAAATTACAGACCTCTACATGCTTTGTAAGTAGGAAAACCTGCAAAATCGGCAGTGTATCAAATACTTGTTCTCCCCACTGTATATATTTATTTTTTGTGTAGATTGTTGACAAAAAAATGACAGTTAAATCCATTTTAATCCCACTTTGTAACACAACAAAATATGGAAAAAAGTCAAGAGGTGTGAATACTTTCTGAAGGCACTGTGTGCCATTTTTCAAATCAAATCAAATCCAATTTTATTTGTCACATACACATGYTTAGCAGATGTTAATGCGAGTGTAGCGAAATGCTTGTGCTTCTAGTTCCGACAATGCAGTAATAACCAACGAGTAATCTAACCTAACAATTCCACAACTACTACCTTATACACACACAAGTGTAAAGGGATAAAGAATATGTACATAAAGATATATGAATGAGTGATGGCACAGAACGGCATAGGCAAGATGCAGTAGATGGTATAGAGTACAGTATATACATATGAGATGAGTAATGTAGGGTATGTAAACATAAAAGTGGCATAGTTTAAAGTGGCTAGTGATACATGTATTACATAAAGATGGCAAGATGCAGTAGATGATATAGAGTACAGTATATACATACACATATGAGATGAGTAATGTAGGGTATGTAAACATTATATTAAGTGGCATTGTTTAAAGTGGCTAGTGATACATTTTTGATCAATTTCCATCCATTTCCATTATTAAAGTGAGCTGGAGTTGAGTCAGTATGTTGGCAGCAGCCACTGCTGTTTAACAGTCTGATGGCCTTGAGATAGAAGCTGTCTCCTTGTTGTCCTTCAGATAAGTCTAAAGTAGGTTAGAACCATCTGTGTGTCTCCTGATGTCAGACATCCTACTGGTCTATTCCTCTGTGTGTCTCCACTGACCGTTCTCATTGCTCTGAATATCACATCCTCTCTGTTTCTCTTTCAATTAGTAACATTGAACATTTAGCAATTCGTGTTCTACCCTTTTCCATATACAAAATACCTCCTCCTATATTACCTTGGAGGTACTGTAGATGTGATACAGTAGAAGGGACAATAAAACATCTAGCAACATTTGCTTAGCAAGAGCAAGGGTGTTGTGCAGGTTAGTAAAGGAGCAGGTTGCGAATATGACTTACATCTACAATGTTCTAACTCCTCTCAGTGTCCCGCAGCAAATCTGTTTAAGTTACTGCCTTCTTTCTGTGCGTGCAGCCTTTTTCATCACTTGTATGCCATGAGTATTCATCTGGCAGAGTGTAAAATCAATTTGCTCCAGAGCATGTGTGGGTGTGTGTGGGTGTATGTGCCTGTGTGTAGTATGTGTACACGATCACACTGTGACTCTCAGCCAAAAACACCCTAAGGTTCGAACTGTACTGTTACTGTAGTCCAAATGAGCCCTGAGCATGGACAGCGGACAGCCATAGGCTCAGCTACAGCCGTACCTGGCATGCTAAAGCTCTTTTTATTTATTTAACTAGGCAAGTCAGTTAAGAACAAATTCTTATTTTCAATGACAGCCTACCCCGGACAACACTTTGCCAATTGTGCACCGCCCTATGGGACTCCCAATCACAGCCAGTTGTGATACAGCCTGGAATCAAAGGGTCTGTAGTGACTGATATACAGTGCCTTAGACTGCTGCGCCACTCGGGAGCTCTTAACCATGATGCATCAGGACACAACCCATATCTGATTATACATTCTGTTGGACATGGACAATACTGTCCGAATCACATGGCTTGGGGGGATTTAAGAGAATCTGGTTGGAAACAGGTGTCCATTACCAATACTACGTTCTCCTATAGATTTAGGGCCAGATGTTTGTTTCTTTATGTTGATGGTGATTAGTAAATGGTGTTGTTGTTTCCGTGAAAGGGTTGTGACTATAGACTGACGTCCCATTGTGCCTCTGTACTGTAAGTGTGTACATTTCATAAAGAATACTAAAAGGCATCTAGTTAACAGCTTAGCTTCAACTGGCACTGTGAGAATTTAGGACTACAAGGTTCTATCTGCAAAAAAAATATGATTCTGAGATAACTGGCTTTAAAGTTCCATCCCCTTATTGGTTTGAATGGTGTCAGCTATTTTTTTATAGTATTATTTTGAACTGAACACCATCAATTGGGGTATTTAGAGTACTATCTGCAGAAATGCAGATAGAACCTTAGTCCCAAGCTGTGGAGTCTGGTCAGTGGTCAATTGTCTTCTGTAATCTGCTTACAAACAACAAGATAGAGTGATGTGTCTTTATATACTGTAACAAAAACATATATCTCATGTCTTCTCCCTAATTTTATGTTTTATATTAGCCAACTGGCTCTTTGCTTGAGTGCTTTGTGGGTAACAGACTAGCAGCTGAATGCTTTACAAATGTGTTGAATCGGGATCAAATCAAATAAAATGTTATTTGTTACATACACATGGTTAGCAGATGTTAATGCGAGTGTAGCGAAATGCTTGTGCTTCTAGTTCCGACCATGCAGTGATATCTAACAAGTAATCTAACCTAACAATTTCACAACAACTACCTTATACACACACAAGTGTAAAGGAATGAATAAGAATATGTAGATAAAAATATATGAAAGAGTGATGGCTGAATGGCATAGGCAAGATGCAGTAGATGGTATAGAGTACAGTATATACATATGAGATGAGTAATGTAGGGTATGTAAACATTATATAAAGTGGCATTGTTTAAAGTGGCTAGTGATACATTTATTACATACATTTTTCCATTATTAAAGTGGCTAGAGTTGAGTCAGTATGTTGGCAGCAGCCACTCAATGTTAGTGATGGCTGTTTAACAGTCTGATGGCCTTGAGATAGAAGCTGTTTTTCAGTCTCTCAGTCCCTGCTTTGATGCACCTATACTGACCTCGCCTTCTGGATGATAGCGGGGTGAACAGGCAGTGGCTCGGGTGGTTGTTGTCCTTGATGATCATTTTGGCCTTCCTGTGACATCGGGTGGTGTAGGTGTCCTGGAGGGCAGGTAGTTTGCCCCCGGTGATGCGTTATGCAGACCTCACTACCCTCTGGAGAGCCTTACGGTTGTGGGCGGAGAAGTTGCCGTACCAGGCGGTGATACAGCCCAACAGGATGCTCTCGGTTGTGCATCTGTAAATGTTTGTGAGTGTTTTTGGTGACAAGCCAAATTTCTTCAGCCTCCTGAGGTTGAAGAGGCGCTGCTGCACCTTCTTCACCACGCTGTCTGTGTGGGTGGACCATTTCAGCTTGTCCGTGATGTGTACGCCGAGGAACTTAAAACTTTCCACCCTCTCCACTACTGTCCCGTCGATGTGGATAGGGGGCTGCTCCCTCTGCTGTTTCCTGAAGTCCACGATCATCTCCTTTGTTTTTTGGACATTGAGTGTGAGGTTATTTTCCTGACACCACACTCTGAGGGCTCTCACCTCCTCCCTGTAGGSCGTCTCGTTGTTGTTGGTAATCAAGCCTACCACTGTAGTGTCGTCTGCAAACTTGATGATTGAGTTGGAGGCGTGCAGAGAGAGGGCTGAGAACGAGGGCTGAGAACGGACCCTTGTGGGGCCCCAGTGTTGAGGATCAGCGGGGTGGAGATGTTGTTACCTATCTTCACCACCTGGGGGTGGCCCGTCAGGAAGTCCAGGACCCAGTTGCACAGGGCGGGGTCGAGACCCAGGGTCTCGAGCTTAATGACGAGTTTGGAGGGTACTATGGTGTTAAATGTGGAGCTGTAGTCGATGAACAGCATTCTTACATAGGTATTCCTCTTGTCCAGATGGGTTAGGGCATTGTGCAGTGTGATTGCAATTGCATCGTCTTTACCTATTGGGGCGGTAATCAAATTGGAGTGGGTCTAGGGTGTCAGGTAGGGTGGAGGTGATATGGTCCTTGACTAGTCTCTCAAAGCACTTCATGATGACGGAAGTGAGTGCTACAGGGCGGTAGTTATTTAGCTCAGTTACCTTAGCTTTCTTGGGAATAAGAACAATGGTGGCCCTCTTGAAGCATGTGGGAACAGCAGACTGGGATAAGGATTGATTGAATATGTCCATAAACACACCAGCCAGCTGGTCTGCGCATGCTCTGAGGATGTGGCTGGGGATGCCGTCTGGGCCTGCAGCCTTGCGAGGGTTAACACGTTTAAATGTTTTATTCACGTTGGCTGCAGTGAAGGAGAGCCCGCAGGTTTTGGTAGTGGGCCGTGTTAGTGACACCGTATTGTCCTCAAAGCGAGCAAAGAAGTTGTTTAGTTTGTCTGGGAGCAAGACATCGTGGTCCGCGACGGGGCTGTTTTTTCTTTTGTAGTCCGTGATTGACTGTAGACCCTGCCACATACCTCTCGTGTCTGAGCCATTGAATTGCGACTCCACTTTGTCTCTATACTGATTCTTAGCTTGTTTGATTGCCTTGCGGAGGGAATAGCTACACTGTTTGTATTCGGTCATGTTTCCGGTCACCTTGCCATGATTAAAAACAGTGGTTTGCGCTTTCAGTTTTGCGCGAATGCTGCCATCAATCCATGGTTTCTGGTTGGGGAATGTTTTAATAGACGCTGTGGGTACAACATCAGCGATGCACTTGCTAATAAACTCGCTCACCGAATCAGCGTATTCATCAATGTTGTTGTTCGACGCACTGTGGAACATATCCCAGTCCACGTGATCGAAGCAATCTTGAAGCGTGGAATCCGATTGGTCGGATCAGCGTTGAACAGACCTGAGCATGGGTGCTTCCTGATTTAGTTTCTGTCTATAGGCTGGGAGCAACAAAATGGAGTCGTGGTCAGCTTATCCGAATGGAGGGCGAGGGAGGGCCTTATACGCGTTGCGGAAGTTAGAATAACAATGATCCAGGGTTTTGCCAGCCCAGGTCGTGCAATCGATATGGTGATAGAATTTAGGGAGCCTTGTTTTCAGATTAGCCAGATTAGCCTACATTAGCCTACAATCCCCAGCTACAATAAATGCAGCCTCAAGATATGTGGTTTCCAGTTTACATAGAGTCAAATGAAGTTTGTTCAGGGCCGTCGATGTGTCTACTTGGGGGGGAATATACACGACTGTGATTATGATCGAAGAGAATTCTCTTGGTAGATAATGCGGTCGGCATTTGATTGTGAGGAATTCTAAGTCAGGTGAACAAAAGGACTTGAGTTCCRGTATGTTGTTATGATCACACCARGTCTCGTTAATCATAAGGCATACACCCCCACCCTTCTTCTTACCAGAGAGATGCTTGTTTCTGTCGGCGCGATGCGTGAAGAAACCAGGTGGCTGTACCGACTCTGATAGCGTGTCTCGAGTGAGCCATGTTTCAGTGAAACAAAGAACGCTACAGTCTCTGATTTCTCTCTGGAAGGCAACCCTGGATTTCGTCTACCGTGTTATCAAGAGACTGGACATTGGCGAGTAGTATGCTCGGGAGCGGTGCGCGATGTGCCTGTCTTCAGAGCCTGACCAGACGACCGCTCCGTCTGCGGCGCCGTTGTTTTGGGTCGCCGGCTGGGATCCGATCCATTGTCCTGGGTGGTGGGCCAAACAGAGGATCCGCTTCGGGAAAGTCGTATTACTGGTCGTAATGTTGGTGAGTTGACGTTGCTCTTATATCCAATAGTTCCTCCCGACTGTATGTAATAAAACCTAAGATTTCCTGGGGTAACAATGTAAGAAATAACACATCTGTTCAGAATACAATGCTCTCTACACACAAAGTTTAGGCTACTGATTAAAAAAAAAATCTGTACCAATGGTGGGCATTTGAAGGACTCACAGAAACAAAGAGCTGTCGCTAATTATTGATGGAGATGGAATGGTTTAAAAAAAACAAAGGAAAAGAAACGAGGCTTTTCAATAAAACACAAAGTTGCAACTGCAAGGACACCTGAAATTGTGGTCCTAGGGGCTTGAGAGATTAGAGCAGGGGGTCTGTACTGTGTTGTAAATGATTCAGAAGTTGCAAAATAAATCTGAGGGAGGGAGGCCGGCAGCGAGTAGCCCTTCCAGAAGGGCCGGTGGAGAGAAAGACGCCGACGTGCTCTCCCTTGTTCTCTCTTGTTCTCTCTTTCTCTATTCTTCCTCCCTTAGTGCAGAGGAGCACATGGCAGCCTGCTCTCCCTCTCTCTCTTTCTCTGTCTCTCTCTCTCCCCCTCCCCCCTCTCTCTCTCTCTCTCCGATGGTGAGTGACTTCTGGACATGGATCTTTGCTGCGGCATATGTCCGCCTGCAACTCCCAGCGTGATGTGCCCTGGCACTGTCGTCATGTGCTCGTCCTATGTGCTGACGTCACAGGGACCCTGCGCAGGYCCGAGGAACAGACGTACACCGCCGTAGTCATTTGTCCTTCCTCACAACGATGGAGGAGATCCAAATGCAGTAACACATAGCACTGAATTWCAATCATATTGTACGTTTGAGTGTTATTATATCAATTTTGAATGSATTTATATTACATTGTAACACTAAAGTGAGCACAAATTCATTAGTCTGTCTGAATTGTATTGTACTCTGTAATTCTCATGCTAAATGATCTAGTATTATATGCCTTTGACTTGCAGAAAACCAGGACAAAACATATATTAGGTGATTTTCTTATGTATTCATGCATCCCTACTGAGATTGCAGATTCCCATACAGTTCCTCTGAAWARCATCCCAGCCTATTTAGCCCTGTCTAGACAGTTCGTACTGTATCTGTGTCACTGGCCCCAGGATGCAAAGCAACGAGGTAGAGAGGGACACAAGTAGGTTTAGGATGGGAAGAAAGGAAGGGAGAAAAAGGTTGCTCTACTTTAGGCATGGGCCTCAGGCTCCACTTCCTGCTTTGAGAAACGAGGTCTGCTGCTGCTGCTGCTAGCCCTGCTTCCCATGCCTCTCCGGACCACTGAAACAAAGAGACTCTGGACCCAATCCTAACTTAAGATACATTTAAACGTATGCATAAATTATGCGTTAATGTCAATGGGAGATCTAAGATGTAATTTTWAAAAAAGTGGGTTAAATCCATAAATCTCAAATTAGGATTCGGTCCCCAATGATAGAAAGTGTGTGAAGCGAGACTGCTGGACAGACACAGTCTGAAGGTTGTCTTGTCTACCTGGGACTACTACTCATGTCTCCGTCTATTGGGCTTTGCTGCAAGTGTGTTGTGGTTAAACATTTGATACATGACTGTACCCTGCTATTCCCCTTGTGAATCATGTTAACACATGGCTTAGTCAAAAATCACATGTCATATAGTACATATAAAATCACAATTTGGGTACCGTTGTTTGTATCACAGGAGGTTGGTGACACCTTCTTTGTGGAGGACGGGCTTGTGGCAATGGCGGGAGTGTAATGGTTGGAATGGTATCAAATACACCAAACACATGGTTTCCTGTCACGCCTGCCCCCGCTCCCTCTCTCTGGTGTTCGAGGGCGCCAGGCAGCCCATCATTACGCACACCTGTCACCATCATTACATGCATCTGCTCAATATTGGAATCACCCGGACTCCATTACTTTGTTGATTTCCCCTCTATATCTGTCTGCTCCTCAGTTTGTTCCATGTGTCAGCATTGATGTTGTTATGTTTTCCCCTGTCAAGACGCTGTCCTTGTTTGTTTCTTGTCTATTATCCATTACATTTTCACTCCCTGTACTTGCTTCTCGTCTCCCAGCGTCGGTCCTTACAGTTTCCATGTGTATGATGCCGTCCTCCCCTCAGCAGCATCCACTGGTTTGTAAGTACATTTCCCCAGTATACATGTGATTCTGTGTTTGTCCTACAGATGTAGGATCTTCATTTGATCACCCTGTTGGTGCAGGAAATGTCTTGTATAGCAGGAAATGCAAACGTGTAGTGTATTCAATGTTTAAAAATTGTTCTAAAGTTTGTAATTACCACTTAAAAATGTCAGACTTGATTTGCCCTAACAAAAAATGTATCTACCCCTACAAAAATGTCCATTAATTATAATCCACACAATAATAATAATTTCCTGTTGCTGCAGGATTATTTTCCAGCTGTGAGAAACTGGTCAAATGAAGATCCTACATATGTGTTTCATCCTGAGAAGGAAGAGGAGGATAAAAGCAATGAAGCATCTCTACCGTCATGTCGTACATAGCAGCCACCAGTCACCCCTGGTTGTAAATCCCCAGTGGGAATGAATGCACCAAAGCCCCCCTTGCATTTTAACATTKCAGGCATGCGTGTTAGCCATGATTGATTGGCAATGGTGAAGCAGATTTWATTTAAATTCCATCAGAAGGTGATATATGGCTGCATGCCTCACAGTTAGATTAGAATTCTCTGTTAAGGAAGCTCACTCTCTCTGTTCGATGACTGCAGACAGACAACAGACAGACAACAGACAAGCACATTCAGTTGGGTTTGTCTGAATTTGTCTTGTAAAACCCTGTTTGTCCTCACCCACATACATTCCATTGATTGGATTCTTTGTGTCTGCTAGGCTATTGATTATCCAGTGATTGTTTTAACTTTTTCTAATTGCGAGAGAAAAAGGGAATAATAGGTTTCTAATGGGTTATTGTAATTTAGCTAATCAACATGCTAATTGAGCAAAATCCCCTCAGGATAGGAATCTGTTCTCGGTTAATTTTCGCCTTCCTCTTCGAGCGAGATCAAACTCCAGGCTTTCTCAGAGACAACATTTTAAGTGATTGAGTTGGCTTGTCGACCAGCTTGGACGGCGTCTCACTAATCAATCAATGGTGAGCAATCGCTCAGCCTCATTGAAAAGCTAATTTAAAGGTATCTTAAAGGTTCATACAAGTGGCTGCATCTGAAGTGGTGACATTTAAGTGCCATCACATTTTAAATGAAGTGCGTAAGCACACAAATACATTTTGTGAGCGTTTATTTCCATATTCTGTAAATTAACTCACTTTTCCATAGGATTGTATCTTTGAACATTTAAATCACTCTGTTTGGTACTGGCACACATCGTGTAAGTAGCATATAGACCAGCCCAAGCCTGGATTTAAGTCCATGGTCCCACCAACAGTTAGTTAATTCTATGTAACACTAATTGTGACAGTGCAGACAGTTTAGTGGACTTAAGCCATAGGAAGGATGACATCACTGCACAAGGCTGCGCTAGCTGCAAACTACCTTTGTTTCCTGTGGAAAGGTACCATTCATGTTCAGGCTCAGGGACACGAAACAGATGTGCTGATGGACATCACATCCCGCCATACTTGTCCCTGCTCTGGCAGGGACTGTTGGTGGCCTTGGTTTTTATGAAGATAGAGCTCTTCTAATCAGTCTGAGCCCGTGAGTGCCACCATGCCGTGGGCAAGGCTCTATGCCAGCCTCTAATGAGGTCTGTGCCACTTCAGTTTCTCTCTCTGTCATCAACTCTGGATCCAACAACCTTAAGTGTTCTCTGCTCTGCATATAAGCCTTGTGTTTTGTATCGTACTATTGTTATTACATTGTTATTGCATGATCTAACATTCGTATAACTGATTATAAGCCAAGTCACATGGTCCATGTGTCATTACGAACTAGCCTTCACAGTATTGTACATACAGTTGAAGTCGGAAGTTTACATACAACTTAGCCAAATACATTTAAACTCGGGTTTTCACAATTCCTGACATTAAATCCAAGCAAAAATTCCCTGTCTTAGGTCAGTTAGGATCACCACTTTATTTTAAGAATGTGAAATGTCAGAATAATAGTAGAGAGAATGATTTATTTGAGCTTTTATTTCTTTCATCACATTCCCAGTGGGTCAGAAGTTTACATACACTCAATTAGTATTTGGTAGCATTTCCTTTAAATTGTTTAACTTGGGTCAAATGTTTCGGGTAGCTTTCCACAAGCTTCCCACAATAAGTTGGGTGAATTTTGGCCCATTCCTCCTGACAGAGCTGGTGTAACTGAGTCAGGTTTGTAGGCCTCCTTGCTCGCACACGCTTTTTTTAGTTCTGCCGACAAATGTTCTATAGGATTGAGGTCTGCCTTTCAGGTTATGTCGATATAGGACTCGTTTTACTGTGGATATAGATACCTGTTTCCTCCAGCAAGGTCCTTTGCTGTTGTTCTGGGATTGATTTTCACTTTTCGCACCAAATTACGTTCATCTCTAGGAGACAGAACGTGTCTCCTTCCTGAGCGGTATGACGGCTGCGTGGTCCCATGGTGTTTATACTTGGGTACAATTGTTTGTACAGATGAACGTGGTACCTGCAGGCGTTTGGAAATTGCTCCCAAGGATGAACCAGACTTGTGGAGGTCTTGGCTGATTTCTTTTGATTTTCCCATGAWGTCAAGCAAAGAGGCACTGAGTTTGAAGGTAGACCTTGAAATACATCCACAGGTACACCTCCAATTGATTCAAATTATGTCAATTAGCCTATCAGAAGCTTCTAAAGCCATGACATAATTTTCTGGAATTTTCCAAGCTGTTTAAAGGCACAGTCAACTTAGTGTATCTAAACTTCTGACCCACTGGAATTGTGATAGAGTGAATTATAAGTGAAATAATCTGTCTGTAAACAATTGTTGGAAAAATGACTTGTGTCATGCACAAAGTAGATGTCCTAACCAACTTGACAAAACTATAGTTTATTAACAAGAAATTTGTGGAGTGGATGAAAAACTAGTTTTAATGACTCCAACCTAACTGTATGTAAACTTCCGACTTCAACTGTACGTACACATAGTAATTACCACACACTCTCAATTAAACTGCTGCCAACCTTTAGATAATTGCATTTTTCCTATTTTATTTATGTTGGATTTTATCATGAATGATTAGCTGTTGTGTTCCCCAACTTGGCGTAATTAAATGTGTAAATGACCTGCTGGAGGTATTAGCTAGCCAGTGACACCCCTTTTATTGCCCATAAGAAGCAATGCCCATGCCCTGATTGCCCAACATGTTTCCTTGAATTAATGTGGCTATTTGACAAGGGAGCKGTCCAGTAATGTGTGGACTGGAATAAGGAAATTCCAATTACAACGACAGCTGTTGCTGGATGTAACAAAGCACAGTGTCTAATACACCAGCCTATGGCCAGTCTGTTGGGCCCTATATTGATTACTGTTTTGTTGATGGACCCCGGGTTACTTCTAACAAATACACTTCCCCTCTCAATCATCTTGGCCACACACAAAGTAAAGATTGAATCAATGAATCAATATTTTGTTTCGAAAAATGTATTTAAATTCAATTGAGTTGGAATGCATCCATTTTAACCAGCTCTCTATTGAACCGCAACCCCATGAGGATTTGTATGAATGTGAATGCATAATCAAGGTACTGTGAGTCCATGGCCCTGGCCGTCTCCTGTTGTGGAGGAACACGTTTCTCACGTTTATTAGGAAAATCTCACAAACATGAGGGAGAGAAAATCATATTTGAGCTGTGGATTAACTGATGGAAATCGAGGGTGGCGGGCAGACCTCATATTTTCCGCTACTCAGTTCCCTGTYTGCCGCATACTCAAACAGCCAGCTACCGGAGCTGAAATTACTAGAATTGATTAGACATTACAATGCAGCAGTATTCTCTTCTTGCTCTGCCCGGCCGAGGTCAGCCATTCTGCTTTATCACCCTCCATTTCCCCCGCTGAATAAACGCTTTGTTTATGGTCGGTGGATTGGCGAGCTATGCCCCACCAGTCCTCTGTATCCTCAGCCTACATCAATTTGCATAGAACCAATAAAGATGTGATGCTCATAACGTGCATTCTCTGTCTCTGTGAGTTGTATTATGATGCTGATAACGCGCATTCTCTGTCTCTGTGAGTAGTATTGTGATGCTCATAACGTGCATTCTCTGTCTCCGTGAGTAGTATTGTGATGCTCATAACGTGCATTCTCTGTCTCCGTGAGTAGTATTGTGATTCTCTGCAAAACGCAGAGCTGTGTTTGTCCTATGGGAAGATTGATGGTGATATAGTTAGAGAATATAGCCATTTCAGTCTAATTAAAGTTTCTCTCTGTGGCTGAGCCCTTTGTGTAACGCTCTGGGAGAGGGATCATTGCTCCTAAACCTATGAGGCTTTACTCTAAAAGCAATTTAACGGCAGTCTAATCTGTATCACAAACATCCCTCTGACAATTTACTGGTGSCAAACTCCAGMGCATGATGCCGGGTAATACAACKTTTCAAATCATTGCATAACTCTATTGACATGAGGGGTCCAACTGTAAACTGTAKATTTGTTKCCAGCYAATACAAATAGATTTCTCTAGTTTAACATCTTTGTGTCTGGTGGGACCAGAAGTTTAYAAATAGAACAAGGATGAAGTGGWAGAGGCTAACAGGTTTTGATTTTGACCTTCATATTTTAATGAGTGTATTAMATGCAGTATTTGGACATCCCTCTGCTACCTGGTTTAACACCGTATCTTGTTGTTTCAGTCTTTCTGGCCTAGGACCACCAGATACAAAAAACCCACAGTGTCTGTATGGGCAGCATTAACATTCAGTGAGTTTATAATCATGTGCTGTAAGTCACCTGGAAATGGCAATGTGTGTCTGCTAATGTTCATTATGACTCTGATAATCACCAGACTAATGACGGTTGGCCTGTGTGTGTGTGTGGTGGAGCGCTTTCAAGATCTGAGTGCTTTACTCACCTTGGGGGACCTGTGTTGTTGAGATTGTTGTTTTGGTTTTATTATTTGTACTGTGAGTTGTGCCAGGGGTCTTTACCAGTTCTTTATTTCACAGTCACTAGAATWAAAAGGGTTTAAAACCTCTGATGTAAAGTGACTGTGTAGTCATAAACGACACATCAGTTAAGCTGCTACTCTCTACAGCCGTTTGGGGAAACAAATAATGTGGCCTTCAAGGTTATTTCAAAAATAAAAAGAAGWTGAACTTAAGCATGTTCCTCAGGCAGGCTAGACCCTAGCAGCCAAGTGTCCCCCAGCCCAATCCAACCCCCAGCCCAATCACTGACCTTGTGTGGCAGGACCATGGCGGAGCCCCCGCTGATGCCCACGATGGGCACGGCCGTCTGCAGGGCAATGAAGTCCAGGATCTGTGCCACGGCTTCCGAGCCGATGTTGTCCTCAAACACCACACCATGTACGCGGTTGGCCGCCAGTGTGTCACAGATGCGTGTGAGCAGGGCCCGAGGGTTGGTGTTGTTTACCAGCACTGTGATGGGATTCACCTCCAAGGGCAGGTCCATGAAGTTCTCCCTGCTGAGACGCCCCTTGATCTCCTGCTGGTAGGCCGAGCCACTGAATACCACCGCCACGTTGACTGCTGGCAAGGGCGTTGCGAAAGGCCGACCTTGGCACCAGGGGGCAGTGCAGAGCAGCAACAGCAGCAGCAGTGGCCACCACCACGGGGAGTCGCTCAAGCGGCCTAGACGAACGCCCATCTCAGTCACCTACTGCCTGAGAGAGGGGACGAGGGTGGGGATGAGAGGAGGAGAGAAGAGAGATGAGTAAAGACATTTGTATTAGATACATGGGACCGTTTAGTGTCATTTGTGCAACGTTGTGATAATGCTTAGTAATCCCTCCAGGCAAGCCAACCAAACCAACTGCCTGTAGTTTAGAGACATTTTAGCTTCATCTGTGAGTCATGTGCTTCATGTGCAGGTGTGTCTCCATGTAAGCGGCCATGAGTGGTGGGTTGGGTCAGGTGGATGATGAGAGACCCAGGGTACTATTTTTTGTGTGAGTGTTTGGCGTGCAACACAAGGCAGTGAGCAGGTTGCTGTGCCTGCGGATGGCAGCTGTGGCCCCACTACTGTTGTACTCTGCAGTCAAATACAGCAGATGGTGCCTACTGTTTAATGCAACAAATGGAGAACAAGGATTTACCATTTATCTCTCGTGACATTTTTTTCCCCCTGAAATAATGCTGCAGAGCTATTCCAACTTAATCTGCAAAACATCGGAATGCATGGGTATTATGTGCTGTGAATAGGTGGAGACCTGGTTTTGGCCATGGGGGCTTTTTTTAACGGCAGCTACATGCTGTATTTCTAAGGCATTGTTCACGGAAAAAACCTAATGTAACTTAACTTGGATGACAGTTTTCCCTTAGATGAGCCTTTGAAATGAATTGATAAGATCAGTGTTTAAAAACACTGCATTGCTAATAGACTTCAATGCAATTTTCCCAAAGTACAGTGACACAGTGACAGTAACAAAGTTTGTTAAGGAATTCACTTTTAGTTTGAAATCATAAATCCCACATTCATGTTCCAGGTAATGAATAAATGATCAAATCGACCAGAAACTCTTTAGCTTGTTTTGATCTTCCAGATATTTATAGTTGTAGGGCAAAGTAGAAAAAATGATGTATTTCACAATGGAATTGAATGGAGTTAGATCCTACAGCATTGCATTCACCAATCCATTTAATGTCTGGTCAGATACTGTGTCCCTCTGTCAGACAGAGTCATCCTCTATGACTTATCTGTCACACTGCAGCCTGCGGGCCTGACTCTGTGTGGTGTGTGTGAGTGTGTGTGTGTGTGTGTGGTATCCTGTCAAGGGGACTTGATTTAGCATGCGTTTGAATCACAGTGGGGTGAATACAATGTAATCCTCAGTATTCCTTGGCGGGTGTCATGGCCCACGGCCTGATTGTGTCTCCCTATCAAGACATGTAGGATAGCTGGGGACCCACTGCAGTCCCTCATTCCTCAACACCTGCCTGACAGAGGGAATGGGATGAAGGGCTTGTGTTAGCGTAGATGGAGTGTACCAGTAAAGTGGCGGTGACGTTCTCATGGGGTAATTGGTTGGACTACGTGATAATATAGTCTCCACTCTGAAAACCTGCCTCCCAGAGGACCGTAGGGATTTCTGCATCACACTGCTGGTCAGGGACCTTATCAGCAGCACATGGCTGAGAAAGGACCATTATAGATCGTCATTAGTAGCGGAGCAGCCTAGAATACCAATGATGGTACGGCTGCTGAGAATGGAAAGGCATTATGAAAGTTGCTAGATATTGACCATMTCAAAACATGATGGATTTGTTGTGCTAATTGACATACATATTTTCCTTTTATGACATCATTGCTGAGTTTCCTCTGTCATAAAAATAGGCAATATTTCTGTCATTGATCKTGCAGGCTGATTGATAATCRCTMAAARTGTTAAGAACACAGAGCAGGAATGCATTGCTTTCCTTCAATGACATTATCCATGTCTTATCCGGCCATTGTATGATGGAACACGTTAGGGTTAATGTCTTTGAGGAGGATCTCATTAAAAGCGCTTGACCTTCCACATGTTTAATCAAGGCAGTGAAACAGCTGAGGTGGATGTCTGAAGGTCACCTACATGGGGGATTACTGTGGTAAAATGGGGATGTGGAATTAAACACAACAGCCAATGAGTCATCATCGACTTAATCAGATGACTTATGTTTGTCGATATGCCCCCTATTACCAAGGTGTATTCCAAACAGAGACACASCTATCGGGAGGTAATTACAGCACAGTGTAAACATTGATTTGACCATCTAGCCCAATTTGACCTTGCTGACAACAAAAGTGGAACTCACACCACTGTGATTTGCAATAATGCTGGGCAATATAGTCATGAAACCTGTTCAAAGTTGTTGCACATTGCAGTCGTTCTGTAGCTTGGTCACAATCCAAAGTCTCCAAAACACAGGAAAGAGGCTTTTATTACTGTGCTACATGGAGCTAAATCCACCCCCAAACTCGTACAATGGCTTGAGGCTTTATTCCAATGTTAGGGATCAAAACTCACTGTGGATATTTATTTAGTCAGGGATATTGTAATAGAAAATGCAGGTCTGGGTACGTCATTTACACTGTGTTATATGTTGATTTTTTTTCAGATCACAGTTTATTTGGTRCTTAAGCCTGGTTGCAACAGATGAGTGGTAAATACTGTAGTTTGGMACCATGGAAAAGAGACAGGTTGCTGTTTACGTCATGATGCAGTCATGAAAAGCTAGTTTTATGACTTTTGTGTCATGTTGAGTCAGTAGAAACAAACAAAATCCCCCTGTGAAACTAGTGAGCATGAACATAAGCATACTCTATTACAATATATCTATGATACTCTAAGTATGCAAACAGTCATTACTGTGAGACATGCAGGCATTGGTAGATGTGCCTGGAGGAGATTTTCCACAATCTACACAGACAAGAGATAATTTGTCTTCTACGCTATGACCTCTGTAATCTGGGGTTGGATTTTGGAATGCACTGCCATGTCAAATTCTTTGCTGTCTAGAGATGTAATCCACTCTGTGAATCTGCAAGTCCCCAATTTTCAGCGCCTGGATTTGATATGTGTTAGTTGTCTGCTGGAGTTTTCACAGCTCCAGCTCCCAGCCTCCTATCAGTGGGAATGTGTTCAGTTTAGCGACCTCTCTCTCTCACTTGACTCTGCCCAAGTCACCGCTGGCTGGCGCGAGGGCACACAGACCAGATTAGATCAAAGCTTCTGCCATCATGTTTCCAGTCTGGCACTTAGAAGGGCTGCAGACCGATTTCCCCATGCACCCGCTACTACTGAGCAAAACCCTGTTGTGACTGCAAAGATTATGCATGCCTTTTTAAACTGGCATCCAGCTAAAAGTGTGTAGGGAGGAGGGAGATGACAGAGTAAAACAGATACCAGATCTAACTATGTGACAGTTGATATATATCTCTGTTTAATGGCAGACAGTCCTAACAGAATCCTTCAAGTCTTCACCTTGGCTTTCAGACCAGATGGGTTTAAATGAGGAATTGCTTATCCCCTCTAGTGGGTGAGTTGTGTAAAGCAGTTCCCTTAGAATTCAGTTGTCCTCTGCTATTTCCTTAACAACACAGAGAAGCTAATTATTTCTGTCTCTGTCCCACTTCTCTTATGTAGTCTGTGGGAGAACTGTCTCTACTGTAACACATTTGACTAAATAACAAGGGTCAAGGGGTTACATTTGTTATTGTAATAACACCTGCAGATGTGTTTTGTTTTCTCTGGACTGGCCTGAGAAATGAAATTATTTTTAGTTTTACACCTTTTCAGCTATTCCTTTGCCTAAAGTGATTGGTTGAAAGTCAGCTGAGATGACACATTTATTTACTTACAGTGTTACTATCATCAAATCTGTTCAGGAGCCTCTGCTTAGACATTTGACTGCACTCTCCTCATGCCCAATTCCCAGCCCTGCTCAATATCTTAAGACATAGTGGTACAGTAAGTACATCTGGTTGTGGGGGGGGGGGGGGGGTGTTGTGCTCGTCACTGCTGACGTAATGGGTCATTTTTGTATTCAGAGCATGAAACTGCTGCTAAGACTTACACCTGTCTCATCCTGGGCACAGTTTGATCAATATGCTCCAAGCCTTGGATAGGCATGCTGGTGCCTCGTGGCTCTCTGCTGGTAACTTTACCTCTTCTCTTGCTTTTCATCAAAGAAACATCAGCTGACCAGCCCAATGTTTAATACCTATCACATTTTAGACTTGAGTAAGGAAACTTTATAATTTGTAGGTACTCAACAATGGGTTAACATGAAAAAGACATACCTTACATTAAATCCTATTGGAATTCCTTTATAATAACCCCTTTCAAGTCTAATCAGTATAAATGTCCTTTTCTTTCCCATACATTATGCATGTGTTCAGTATTAAGGATTAGTTTAACCCCACACAGTGTAATTGACAATTTGACCTTCGCTAATGCAAAGACCGCCAACTATTTCATCCGATCATTATGATCACAGTTCATTTCCCATTCACCTGTGATTATGGGTTTAGCTAAGCCATGAAGATAAAATACTGTCATTCTAATCCCCAAAAATCCATTACCTTTCAACTAATCTGGTAATTCATGAGCATTTTGAGTACACTTAAATAGGAATAATAAAATGCTTTTGTGAATACAGTGAATCGGCTTCTTCCAGTCATGCATTGTCGAGTAAATTAGAATCAATTAGGCTTTTATTGTTAACCACTAAGTATCCTCTCAACTCCCATTCATTGGCCCTCACTGCTACCGTGGTTTCCAGACTTTGTTTAGCTCGGATCTATCTAAAGAGCTTTGTGGACCATCTGATAAACAAAACAATACATGTAGCCAGAACCTAGGCTTTAGCTGCGACCCAGGAGGATATAGCTGCAACCCAGGAGGATATACTGTAGCTGCGACCCAGCCTGGGTCCCGATCCACCATCTGGGGAACACTTAACTAGTCAATCGCCAATAACATGGCTCCCTCATTGTGATGTAAAGTAATGTAATATCAAGCTGGATCTATAATCCTTAGTGCCAAAAGCCTCTGCCTCTTTTTTCTCTACTTTAGACAACATTCAATAAACGCTATATTYKAKATCATATAATATTACCTAAATMCCTGGTACTACTGCCAGCTATACTAGGATAGAACAAAGCACTCTGAGAATATTTTGACTTGGTATAGTCAATAGTTTAGTTCACAGAAGTATTACTGTTAAGTGACATTTGTTTCCTGCCTTTTCAGATGGTGACCAAAATAGAACAAGTGGGGAAGCAGCTTTGTGACAATAGTGCACACTGATATAAAAACAGACTACTAGAGTAGCCACACTCACAGAGTGTTTATATTCTAGTTCCACTAACAGAACAACATGGTGGTTTGAGAGTTAATATTTTCTCTTAAAGACAACTTAGCRTTTAGACACACTGCCTCATCTGGAAGGATGTGACTTTGACATATCTGCCATGTCTCAAATCAGACACATGCACCTGCTTGTCCCCTCCACCAAGACGTAATGGCTTGTATTGTTGTCACATTTTATCTAGGTCAATATTCAACTKAATTTTACATCCCGATGCCAGGTGTCACCACAATATTGGAAGRAGTGCAAGGTGAGTCCCTCTCAGCTGTGACTCTATGTCTGTCGTCTGGTGATTTGATCATCGTGGGCCCTAGCGGAGCGCGGACAGGGCATGTCAACCTGTCATATCCCTGACAACTCCCTGTAGATTTACTTCTTTAGTCCTGATGAAATTACTATCCATATCATGGCCTCATAATAAACTGGAGCTATAGGCTGTCATAGTAAAAATGTATCCTACTGTCCAATATTCAGCCCCATGTTCCCTCTACCCTACCTGCGTCCATACAGTGATCTCCCAGTCTCCCAGCATGTTTCCAATCCCAGCAGCCTCTGATTTATCTCCCACCCCATGACCCCAGGGAAGAAAATCACATCAAAATCAAGATCCCTGCTCTGCTTTGCTCTCCTAAGCCACGAGCATGCTGGACATATTTCAGACATGCTGTTGCATTAAGTGTACATGACAAGTGATTGAGCCGCCGTGGAATGAAAACCCGATAAATCTGAGAGTAATGATCTCTCTGACTGTCTCTGCATGGGGGGGATTTTTGGAGATAGGTTTCTCCTAACATGCCTGTGCTTTAAATCAGAAATCCACAGGTTGTGGGCGACCCTATGCCGCCTCACTTCATGTGTAGTGTTTTCACTTTGAACGAAACAAGGGGGTCGAGCCCTGAGCCGCCTTGAGCTGGCCTTCTAGGTTAGGAGTGTCTTTGCGCTACTTGAATGGCCCTGCTGCCACAGAGCTGGAGAGGAAGTCATTTACAACCTAACGTTACCATTGCCAGAACACAGTAGATGAAGCAAACATAATTCTATGTTCTTGGATCTAAATCAACTCGACCCCAAAAAATAAAAAGAAGCGAGAAAAAGACTGCTCAAGACCAATCCCTAAACCGGAAAAACATTGGAACTGCCCTATCCCATCTGGAGAAGAGGAATACCTGTTCCTAATGCTGTTCATTGACTGTAGCTCAGCATTCAACACCATAGTACCCTCTAAGCTCATCATTAAGCTCATGGCCCTGGGTCTGAACCCCGCCTTGTGCAACTAGGTACTGGACTTCCTGACGGGCTGCCCCCAGGTGGTGAAGGTAGGAAACAACACCACCACTTCGCTGATCCTCAGCACAGGGGCCCCACAAGGGTGAGTGCTCAGCCCCTCCTGTACTCCCTGTTCACCCATGACTGCGTGGCCACGCACGCCTCCAACTCAATCATCAAGTTTGCAGACGACACAACAGTAGTAGGCCTGATTATCAACAATGACAAGACAGCCAGCAGAGAGGTGAGGGCCCTGGGAGAGTGGTGCCAGGAACATAACATCTCACTCAACGTCAACAAAACGAAGGAGTTGATCGTGGACTTCAGGAAACAGCAGAGGGAGCACGCCCCTATCCACATCGACGGGACTGCAGTGGAGAAGGTGATTCCTTGGCGTATACATTACTGACGATCTGAAATGGTCCACCCACACAGTGTGGTGAAGAAGGCACAACAGTGCCTCTTCAACCTCAGGAGGCTGAAGAATTTTGGCTTGGCCTCTAAAACAACCTTTTACAGATGAGAGCATCCTGTCCAATTGAGAGCATCCTGTCGGGCTGTATCACCYATAGGTAGAGCAACTGCTCCCCCAGKAACCGCAGGGCTCTCCAGATGGTGGTGAGGTCTACCCAACGCATCACCGGGGGCAAACTACCTGCCCTCCAGGACACCTACAGCACCCAATGTCACAGGAAGGCCAAAAAGATCATCAAGGACATTAACCACCCCAGCCATGGCCTGTTCACCCCTCCAACATCCAGCAGGCGAGGTCAGTACAGGTGCATCAAAGCTGGGACCGAGAGACTGGAAAAACAACTTCTATCTTAAGGCCATCAGATTGTTAGATAGGCATCACTAGCCGGCTTCCACCCGGTTAAACAACATTGCACCTTAGAGTGTGCTGCCCTATATACATAGACTTGGAATCACTGGCCACTTTAAGAAGGGAACACAAGTCACTATAATAATGTTTAAATAATGTTTACATACTGCTTTACTCATCTCATATGTATATACTGTATTCTATTTTACTGTATTTTAGTCAATGCCACTCCGACAATGCTCAATCTAATATTTATATATTTCTTAATTCCATTKTTTTACTTGTAGATTTGTGTGTATTGTTGTGAATAGTTTTTAGATCCTACTGCACTGTTAGATACTACTGCACTGTTGGAGCTAGGAACACAAGCATTTCGCTACACCCGCAATAAGATCTGCTAAATATGTGTATGTGACCAATACAATTRGATTTGATTTGAATACATTTTGAAAGGTTGAACAGTGACGCTGAAATGTTCACCGTTCTCATGGACTGGTAACACAGGAGGTTGGTGGCACCTTAATTGGGGAGGACCGGCTCGTGGTAATGGCTGGAGCGGAATTGGTGGAATGGTATCAAATCAATTTCATTCGCACCATTCCAGACATTATTATGAGCAGTCCTCCCCTCAGCAGCCTCCACTGACTTACCAGTCAGTAAGTGTTAGGTTGCGTGTTTAGCCTGGTAGCTACGTTAGCTGCTAACCTTAGTGTGTTCAATGTTCAAGCTAGCTAACAAGGCTACTTAGCTAGCTAGCTAACATCTTCTGTATTTTGGTCTTTTTTGTACTCAAAGGAATCTAACAATGGCATCATAAACCCACACTGCACAACCCCCCCCCAATGCCTTTATTTCAACTAACTAACATTAGCTAGCAAAAGCTAGATATGCAGATTGTTGACATGATAGTTTTTCATTTGTAGATAACTAGCTAGCTAGCTAGGTGGTCAACAGCATTTTCGGCCCATGTACACCCCAAAAAATGCAAATGCATAACATTTGGTAAAGTAACATCACACAGGGAGATACTGGTGGAGACGGTCTGATTTCGAGGGAATCTGAGGCTGTTCAAATTGTGGTTGTGCAAACCCCAACACTGAAAGAGAGGTAAGAAATGCTGTATGCATTTTCTGTTATGCTTTYTGATTCAATAATTATTTTGCTTGAAATTGAACAAAATAGTTAATAATGTTTGCCTGTTCAGCACATTGCCTACCTATATACAGCATTGATTCCTACTTAGTGTGAACTACCCACCAGAACGTCTGAATGAATATCCAGCGTGGTCAGTCAAGTAAACAATGGTTCATCTTCATGACGTATTGGTGGACTATTGGCCATCAAGTGATAGGATGGTTACATTAGGATGTTACACTGGTTACCGCGAAACACCACATATTCCATCCATATTATGTTATCAAAATCAATGTTTATTTGGCATATGCACAGGATACAGTGGGATGTATATGGGAATATGGCATTGCATTGTACCGTGTACTATTGAAGTTAAAATGTATCTTTTGTTTTTCCACAGTGCCAACAACCCCCACAAACAAACTTGTCCCTCCTGTCCCACTACRAACCAAGCAAGAATATCTCCAGGAGCATCATCGCTAATGGCTTGGTAGGAAACTTTTGTTCATAGAGAATGGCAGACATTACGCTCGTTACAAGTATTACATAGTTAGAATTTTACCTACCCTCTCTCTCAGGTCAGACTATGCCAGTATGTTATTACCTACATCCTCTCTCTCAGGTGAGACCATGGCCAGTATATTATTACCTACATCCTCTCTCTCAGGTGAGACTGCACAGACAACATTTGTTGCCCTCACAAACAGACAGGTCATATTAGAACCAATTTGTCATCATTGCCAGACCCATTAGGAAGGATTAACCCAATGAAAGACCTATATACTGTGGTCATCAGCCAACATTTGACATAATCACATTTTCTGTTGAATTCAATTATTTTAAGGCAAATACCATCAAG